>NW_009648953.1:2386788-2399583 GCF_000708025.1 Charadrius vociferus
TCCAAGAACTTAAGTTCATCTTTCATGGTGACAGGTTTGTGCTCTTGGACAGATCTCTGTAGTACATCTTTCTGAGGCATAACAAATACTTCTTTTCCTCTGACCATCATTCTGATACATACGATGTTCAGAATGTGATGGTCCTGAAAGGTACAAGAAAGGCTATTTGTTGTTACCATCCACTATCTTTTCTGGTTTGTCCTTTTGTTCTACAATTGCCTTTTTCTTCTGTATGCATATTTTACAACATCTATACCTTGTGGTTCAGAGCTTCTATAGGGTTATGGCCTTAACAGAGGCCTAAAAGACTAATTCACACTAGGTCTGATTTAACATCCCTGTCTATCTTTTGTGATTTCCATCTTGTCTATACACAGCTTCCTGAAACTCCCTAGACAAGCATTTTCTGCCTCGTGGAATGGGCTTGTTTGATCTAACTTTACATTGCTCAGAAGTAGGGCTGTTAATTTTGGCTTGTAATTGCAAGTAAATATCTAATAAAAACAAAAACAGTAAAAAAGCCCACCTCAACCATTGCAATGATAAACCAAGAATAAGTACCATGTTCCTGAAAGTTTTTCTGTTCCAGCAGGGTCTGAACATTCCCTTTTCTTCACAGATCATGCCGGACATCAATGTCCTCTCTGTTTCTCACATGTCTCTGGATACCACATCTTTGTAACACTCATCTCCAGACATTCCTCCTATCCCCATTCTTTTCCTCTCTCCTGTATAGCTCTGGACATACCTCTCCCTTTTCCAAGCAAGCCCATCTGGTATCAGTGCTGATGCTAATCTTGCTGGGGCTGTGTTGCCCCTGGAGGTCTGAGGGTGCAATATAAAACTACCTTGTAGGAATGACAGGGTTAAAAAGCATCAAGGGATGCACAGGAAAGTATTCTGTGGGCAGGGTAAAGGCACATCTAATCTACAGAATGTTCTTGTGTCATTAGTATCTTACATGTTGCCCTACAGGACCAATTATAAATAGTTTTGCAGTCACCAGATGGGAAATGTTTTTAATCACAAACCTTACTCTCTAAGCTTCTGTGTCCCTTCTCCCTGGACAAATATGTGACAATCGATTAATATTAAACTAAATGTTGTTTATTTAACTGATAAATGGAAAACACATTATTGGTCAACAGCTCTGTTTGGAACCAGTGTTTTAGGGGTGATCATGTAATAAAATGGGAGGAAACCCAAGTGGCAACGTACAACATTAAAGCTGAGGCTGGTAACAACTGCAGTCAGTCAGCTAGGCAAGGCTGTCAGAATTTACAAAGAGATGAGAACAGGGTTGTTTGATTTGGAAGTCAGGTTTTAAGCCATATTTTTTGATTGCACAATTGAATTTAACTCTTAGCTAACAAGTACACTGACCATTTGAAGTTGCAAAGTCCATCTGTTCAGAGTCATCTCACAGGATCTTTTCCTCCTGGCTGGGAAGTCTTACAAAGTAGGCTTTTTTTTTGCCACTGCAGTGCAGCTGATTTTGGAGAAGCCTCGAATGACATTGCAGAAGTCTTTCTTTCTAAGGGACAGCCAAAACTTCCTTGGCTCACCTGCTAGCTCTGTTCTGACTCTTGTGTGTCACACATCTGTCTGCTCACACCACACCGTTGGATGACTACTGAGTTTATGGGAATATTTGTGACCACTCTTAATTGAGATGAAGGCTATGACTCCAGCAGCCAACAGCAGGCAGACATCGTCTGCCTAAAAGATATGAGCTCTCTCTTTTATAAAAACGCATTATAGTTTCTGGCACTTCCTAGATGACTGAGCTCAAGTGCTGGAGAATGTGAGGGTGGGACATTGTGACTCAGCTGTTTGCTGTATAGCATTCATTAATATCTTGTATATTTTCCTGCAAGGACAGTTATAAATAGTTTTGTAGTGATCAGATGGGAAACAGTAAGCACAATCCTTACTCAGCACCACTGGGGAATAAGCTTCCCGTCATCCCTCCGCCCCTTTCTTTCTCTGACACCCTTGTTGTTCCCCGACCACTTTTATCCTACTGGGATATTGGCCCCAGCCTGGGCGCTGGTGTGAACAGGAGGGCAAAGAACCACGAAGAATGCAAGAAACATGACTCTGCCCCCACCTCCGCATGCCAGCTAGATCAAATGACTATAGGTCTGATTCAGGGTCCTCTGAAGTCCATGCAAATATTTGTGTTTATTTCAGTAGCTTTGGATCGGCACCTGTGTACACAGATGAAAGTAAGCTTTTTTCCCAAAAAAGGGACAAAGTCATGTTTTTCTTTCATAGACAGAAGGAGAGCGCTGATACCATCTTCCCTGCTCTGCTGCTGGGACAGTCCATCTAGGTGGTGTTGTGCATCCTGACCAGTTGCTAGAGTTCTAGCTGATCCCTAGAAAGACATCCTCACGCGTACTCCTCCATTCTTCTTGTTATGAGACAAAGGAATGATGCATAGTGTTTTCTGCTTTGTGGTTTTGAATGCTAAAGGGGTAATCTAAGACCAGAAAAGTTTTATGGAATGTGTCCATTCCAAAAGTGGGAAAATGTAAGCCTTTATTACTCACGGCAGCTGTAAGTCAGTGTGAGTGGCAGAAAACCTTAATTCTTTAAAAGCACATTCTACTTGGGCTACTATACAATTTCTGCTTTTTCTCTAAAACCTTTGTACCTGAAAGTTGTGTAGTTAAATTGATTTTTTTTTTCTTGGAAGAATATAGATAAGGAACTCACAAGCAAATAAACACTAAGGCTACAATCCAAGTAAGTTTACTGTTTCACAAGTCATTTAAGTTCATGTTCCTGCATCTCTCTGATAATGTGTACCTTCCCCTGACATAATGTAGAATGTAGCTTATTTTCAAGAGTTACATCTGTTGTATGTTCTAGGCATCAACATCAGTGCAAAAAGAAAGTGTAGTAAGGTCAAGCCCTAGGGACTTGCATGATTTAAAAAAAAGGACTTTATAGCTGATGATTTGTCAGTTTGATTGACTGCTTTTGAGGTAATGATCCAGCTTCTTCACTTTAATTCTGTGGTTTTGAAGTCTATCTCAAAGGTTGATCAAATCCCTCATTATAAAACCCTGCTTTGAATCTTGGACCATAAAAACATTTTTTTACATGTTGTCAAGGTCATAATGAAATAGAAATTAAAAAGATGATGACAGTAATACTGTGAGATTAAAAAAACTATTCCATATTGTTGTTTTTCAGCTGTAAGGAAAAGATAGCTTTTTGTTTTGAAATGCAAAGGAGTTCAGTTATTCTGTTCCTGGAGTCTGTTTCTATTGATCTCTTATGATTCATGTCTAGAAGTCATCTCTGGATAAAACACTTCTAAATAAAAAACTTGTAGTTTGGGGAAAAACATACAGTAATGAACTTTTGAGAACTCCTGCAATGCTTTTCGTGACAGTATTTTGACGAAGCCTACAGTTCTGTGTTCTGATCTAATAGAAGATTTTCCAACTCTTTATGGAATGCCAGTCCTGTTTTGGGGAAAGTCCAACTGGTTACCTGCCTGGGAGACCACTCAGTAATGGCTGATGGAAGAGGTAGGCAAAGGTCTTTCCACTTCCCCTTAAGAAGAAGGAAATAGGAAGGTCACAACGTGCTAGAATATCTCTATGCATTCCCATTATCTGCTTTGTCTAAGCAAGAAAATGCCTCTTTTTCTGTTTCACTGCTTAATTAGTCCTTCTGAAAACATCTGAAGTTGCTTTTCAGCAGGCATAAGAGGAAGAAAGAACCCAGAGGGAATTGCTACCTAAGCTCTTGTGGTAGTGGTGAAGGACTACAGGAGGTAACGAAGGTGGGCATGTTTGTGTGCAAATCAGAAGAAATTAGGGAGATGCTGGCAACAGGACTGTGCGACAATGGCAGATATGGAAGTCAGAGAACTGTGGAGAGTCAAAGATCACAGAAATTTAGAGAAGCATGTGGGATAGAGAACACCATCACTTTGGAAGCCAGGACACTAGGTTAATCACAGAGAGGGGACCAAGTGAATGTGAGGAATGAGATTTCTTCATCCAAGGGCCATAATCCTGTTTAACCACAGGAGAAACATGAAGGGTGGTTGGCTAAATATGGAATGAATACTTGGAGAAGGTGAGTACATAAAGTTGTGAGAGATGCCCTTCATCAGAGCAGAAATCGATGCTATGTGACTTCTGCCAGGTTTCTAAAGCAGTGTCATGGTTTAGGCTGAACAGGCCATTGGGCGAGCGGTAAATGCTCTCCCCTACTGCTCTTCAAAGAGAGAGGCAGAGGAGGGAAAAAGAGACTTATGAGTTTAAAAGCAACTAAACTACTTCAATGAAATATTAGTAATAAAATAAAAAGGAAATAATGAAATATATACAAAACTGTATCAAGCTCCCAGGATGACAGTCACGTCACCAGCTGGCACTGGGGAAGTCCCAGACTGGACTCACTCAGTGATGGACAGGAACTGGATTCCGGATCTGCATTCAGGATTGGGATCAACAGCAGATGAACAGACAGAGTCCTCCTCAGACACTGGCTATTGAAGAAAGAGGGCTGACCTTTTGATTCCTCAGCTTTTACACTGACCATGAGGCAGATGGGATGGAATACCCTGTTGGTCAATTTTGGGTGACCTGTCCTCTCCTCTCCTCCCTACAGGTGGGACCCCACTATGCTTTTCCTCTTCCAACCCTCCAAAGGGGCAAATAACAAAGTCGGTTGTCCTTGGGTGTTATAGCAATAAGTATAAGCGAGACCCTCTCCACATACCATGCCTGGGCATCACCTATAAACATAGGTCTCACCACTCTGAGAGCAAAGAGTGTCTGCACAATATGCTGTTGATTTCCATAGTTAGGAGAGGCCAAGCTAAGAAGTAAAGTTACTGAACAAAATTGGTTCTGTTTTGCCTCAAACCAGGACAAACAGTTAGGGCAGAAATTGCTGTCAGATGTCCTTGCTCTTACGGTCTCTATAGACAACTCTACAATCCCCAGACTTTTGTGAACCACCTTCAAGGCCATCTCTGGCACTGCCCAGAACCCCTGAGAGGTACTGAAGGTAAGGGTAGAAGTAGCTGCTGAGCAGACGAAAGGGGCCTGGCCGAAGGACTGAAAGACCACTTTGCAGTTAATTGTTGGGGGTGGTGGTGCTTATTTTGCATGTTAGAGCACAAGTAAGGGTTAGAGTTGGAGAGGCTTCAAGGACAGTTAGCTGAGGACCCAGCAGGCCTAATTTTTAAGCTACTTACTAGTTCCAGAGAATTCTCAGAGAGACCAGGAAAAACAATTTCCCCGTATTGAGTGCCTGGTGTAATTTCCCCCTTTTTCAACCTGGACTCTGTGTTCCTCATGCTGGTAAACTTTGCTGCTTCTGGTCTAAATCTTTTGGTTGCCTCTAAGGAAAGGCTGATTGAAGCCCAGACATATGGTAGGAAGTTGGCAGAAAGCACATCAGATAGAAATGGCTACAGGGTCTTAAAGGTAGCATATAGTTGCCATATTACAGTGGAGTTGCCATATTAAGTATGGAGAAACAGTTCATTTTGGCTGATGTTGGCTAGCTACCACAGGTGTAGTCAAACCACAGGGGAGAAGTAAGGAAGGCAGAGTGAAGAGGTATAGGGGCAGGTTTTCCTGTCACAAACAGGGATAAGCAAAGAAGCCCACTGATTTTGGTGCCACCTTTGTAGGACTAGGTGAAACCAGCAGCATGTATTTGTGATCTGGTAGAAGACCAGACTAGTAACAGCATTGTTGACCCCGTTCCTGGACTGAACTTCGGTTGGAGAGGGAAGCAAGTGTCAATTTGTGCTTGTCATAAATTATGAAGGGCTCAAGAAATGCCTTCATTTGGAGGCTGTCAAAGTAAGTTTTGTGTGTTGCTCTCAGAGCTTACAGAGCTCTCTTCCTCACAGAGCATGAACACGAGCCTTGGTGGCCAACTTGCCTTACCCATTGGAGACAGTTGCTATTTGATTAAAGCATCCTGATGGTTCTGAGTTGAGTCAAACTTTTGATATAGGGCAGAGCCCGAGGTTTTAGAGTTGGCAAGGTGCAAATATACCAGAAAAAAGAAAGGCACTGTCACTTGTGTAGCAAAGGTTTGAGAGCATCCCTCAGACTACCTGTCAGTGAAAACATGGGCTAAACTTGGCTTCATTTAAGGTGCACTAAAGACCCCCATTGTGAGGACAGATGGGGCATTTCAGCCAGATATCATAACAAGAGCAGTCCTTGGGAACACTGTTTAAGCAGTGTGGATGTGACCAAAGGGTAATTCACGGTGACTGCCAGAATCCCAGTGCTTTCTAAAGGAGTGATTTTAGAGAGGGGAACAGTATATTACTGTGACAAAATACTTGTACTGCCTTATTCAACTGTCTTAGCTCACAATCTATGCGCAAAAAAAGACAAAAATAGGGGATGTTAGAAATAATGTAAAGTGTCTAACATATGACAAAAAATGATTGTAATGATTATGGGAAATAAAAGTGAAATATAACTTTATCTGATTATGAAATGACGCAGTGGAAGGAGGATGACACTAGTGACAGACTGTGTTCAGTGAGTTGTTAATAACGGGCAGTTACAGTCTGTAAAAATTTAAGAGGCACAGCTGTAAATGTGGTTCAAGAGGAACATTGAAGATTGGCTAAATGTCACAGAGCCCTAATTTGTCTGGGGTGTTTGGGGATAAGTCGGAGCTGGACTCTGCACAGGTCCAGCAGTATTGCAGAGAAATAGAGATGGCCAGGTTGTCATGGCTAGGGTCTTGGCCTCAGGCACTGACAGGACCAAAATGTCACTCTTGACTCTCTCTCACAAGTGACTGGGAAAGGGAGGGCTTGAAGTTACGGTTACACCTCCCTGCTTCCACAGTTGCCTGAATATGCTTGCAAAATTATTGTTGTGCCCCAGTAAGACTATAGCAATCTTCTGCCTTCCTAGTGCTACTTCAGTACCGGCTGGTCTCTGCTCTCTGTACCCACTGCCCCCTGCTTCCCTAAGGGAAAGACACTAATGCTGCATATAAAGAAACTGTACGTTCAAAATAAGAAATCATAGCATTTTTTTAATAATGTACTTTAGGAAGATGAAATAACCATAAAAAGACAAGCGCATTTATTTAAAAATAATGTCTACCAAGGAGACATTTGCCAGTTTCTGGTACAATGGGGTTACTTTTGAGCGTGGAACTTTTCTCCCAGAAGTGTAGAATTCTGGGTGATTTTTTTGCGAAACAAGAGTCAGATATTCAACAGATACTCCCAAATGTTGAAGTCTTCCGAAAGTCTGGTCTGGATGGTGGGGTGAGAGTGGAGGACATCAGCTGTTCTAAAGAGTACACCCTAAATAAATAGTGATGAATTATAATTTCCATTCACATTGAACAAGTCCTGTTTGGGGTCAAATTTCCAAAAAGGGGTACAAAAGTTAAAGCTACTCACATATATAATAGGTTCAGTGCAACGGGTCAGATATGGACAGATACTTACAAGACTCAGAATTTGCAGAAGACGGTTATTAGGTCTGGATCTAATTTTAGATTCTGGTTCAGTTTGTTACTTTTTCTGTCCAGAACTAAATGTGCTGTTTAGATCTTAGACCTTAATCTTGCAAATACTTAATGCATGTTTAATTTCACCATATCTCAAAAAGTTTTAAGGTATGTTAATATTATCAGGATAAGGTTCTCTGGGCAAGGGTGAAAACTTGAAAACCATAAGGAATGCATATATGTTTTTACATTTTCTTTGAGGACATCCAGACCACTTTCCTATAATCTCGTATTTTGTTTCAGACCTTCCTTTCTGGTGTATTTCTACTCTAAAACCAAGATGTAAAAAGTTTATAGGAAGTAATAGCTATCTCATTTGTTGTCTGAATGATCATAATAATGGGTCAGTAATCAGAGGAAGAGTACCGCATGCCTCTTGTTGTGTAAAGGGGACACATCTGTGAATAACATTTTAGTTGGCACATCCTTAACAGACACACAGATTGCTAATATCCACAGCTGATTGCAATGCTAGCTCTGAATAAAGAAAATGAAGGCTGGCTGCCTCAAGGCATGCTGGGAAGATGGAGCTTCTAGGAGGTTTTTTAACAGCATTGTCATGATTACATTTGTGATTTTTCCCTAACCTCAGTAATGAGGGAGTTACAACTTTATCACATCTTGAAATATGGAATCATGGAATAATTCAGGGGGGAAGGGGCTTCCTGCTTAGAGCAGGGCCAGCTTAGAGGTTGCTTAGAGCTTTATCTAATCTTGGTCTTGAAAACCTCCAACCTCCCTGGATCACCTGGTCCATTGCTCGACTGTCCTAAAAAAGCGCGCTTCTGTGAGGAAGTAGGAACTGCTGAGCAGGGTTTATGCGCTTTCTTGGGGCATACAGGGAACACAACAAAATGGCTTTCCAACCTGCAAGTTTTAAGGACCAGGGTGAGAAGCATCCTGGGAGAGCACAGAGGAAAGAAAGGTGAGTTTTGTTTGGTTTTGTGCATGCTGTTTCTAAGGGTGGTGGGAGCCTGGGTTTGTGCAGCTGTAGGGTGCAATGTGTGTGATTATTCTCTACTGTGGTCTATCTGCTTTCTTCAAAATACTATTTTGTGATACCAACAGTGCCTGGAGAGTCAATTTCAAACTAGTGCAATTGAAATATCAAATAGTTAACAGAAAGGTTAGTGGCTACTTAGTATTAAAACTGCAAAACTATTTTTATTCAGTGAAGATAATAGGACCCTGAATAGCAAAAATCACACTAACATGGTAAGGCTAAATGGACAGCACTCAGGTTTAAAATAAATGGAAAAGAATGTTGAATGCCATTCTGATAACCAGAAGGTGCTTAGCAGATCTACTGAATGGGACATAAATAGTCTTGAAAATGTGTAACTTAATGGTGAGAAATGATCTAAGGAGGTAATAAAACAACGATAAAGATTCTAGTTTTCGGCCAAAACATACATGCAGTGCAAACAATCCTCTCTGTGACTTGAGGAAGAAAGTAAAAGGATTAGCAGAATTAGAACGCACTGAATGAAGTCAGATGATAGCTGACTGAAGTGATGGTATGGCCACCATATACTGGTATGGAAGTAGACAAAGCTAACAGGTTACCTCTTAGCCCGTGACAGGAGCTGAGAAGGTCAAATCTAGATATTTTATTTTTTTTAACTTTTTTTTTCCCCCCCCTCCAACTGATGGTTTTGGCATCTTGAGTTAGAATCTTCTCCTTGGGCACATAAGTTCAAGTGTTTCACTGCAGGATTCCACCGACACATAAGATGTACCAAAATCTCTCTGACTGGAAATAATGATTGGTGATGTGCTTATTTGGGACAGAAATTATTACGTGTTATAAAATTTATGTAATATATGCCAAGCAAAAAAAAGCCTTAAATTGACTGAGAACTAATATCCAATTGGGATGAGAAAGGCTGGTTATTGAGGAAACCTACTATGATTTGTGCATTGTGACAAAGGAATTTGAATGTAAGTAAGGTAATTAGACAAGTAGAAAAACTTCAAAAGAAAAAGGCCACCCAGAGATTCGGACTCATTACTATTTATAAGCAAACCTATTCCCTGATTTATAATAAATATTCCACTGAGCGTATTACTAGGGCACAATAGTGAATGCTGCTGTGATTAAAAGGGGAAAGACTTGGGGAACTGCCACAGAGGAACCGAAACTAATTTTTCTCAGTTTAACAAAGAGTCCAAGTCGATACAATTTTATGTGGGTTAGAGACTGCCCTTCTGAAAGAAGACAATCGGGGGGCACATCCTTTCAACACACAGATTTAACTGCAATGGGACTATACCCAGATTGGGAAATACAACTGCTGGGTATTGGATTGACTTATAAGTGGTTTCATGAATATGTTTGTAAATCACTTGAGGTAAAAACAGACCATATACCACAGGAATCTATATGATAGAAACTACTCTACAGATAGCCTTTTTAGCTTCATAAAGTGGCCATGAAATTGAAAAAGCCCTTCAATTTGAAATTCTGGCTTGAAAAGGGCATGATTAGAATATCCATGATTAGGAGAGGAAACATGAAGTGGTTATGAGGGCTCTTTTCAGGGAGATCCTTGCCTAAGCATAGATTTTTTTGCAAAGGTGTTGGAAGTGTAATGGAACATGCTGAGATGTGGAGGGCGTCACTAAGTAGTGTCAAAATGTCCCTGTGCTGACTGTTGGAGAAGTGCTAATGGAGTATTAAATAATCTTTTCTGCTCCTTAGGTCTCATAATGTGCAGCTTTCTTTACTCCATGGACCCGAGTACATTATCAGGGTTTAAGCATTAACATGTTTCTAAGAAACCGAATGCTGGAAAACAAACAAGAAGTTGAAACAATATGAAGATCTTGCTTGCTTTTGTCTGAATTTTATTCCTAATTTGTATGGCTTACATTATTTATTTTTTTAAAGAAAAAGGTCTTGTTTAAATTTAAATTGCTGTATGTTACATTTCATAAAGCAACCATTTATAAGTTTGAAGTATAACCTCCCCCTTCCCCCACGTACAGGATTCCAGATGAATTAATAACTGATTGTATTCAGCAGTCCATAAATTTCTACTCTTTTCAGCCAACCTCTTTTGAATATTTGCATGGGTTAGCAGAAATAGTTCGGTTATGAGAATATATTCTGGAGAGTTTAACAAATTTATTCACATGGAGCACTATTGCAAAACATATCATACATCTCGCTGTACAAAGATGATGTTAGAGACTTGGGGGCAGAAGAACAAAAGTTTCAGTGCCAGAATGTAATGGGTTTCTTGAACCAAAGGTAGTTAACCGTGGTTAGCCAAAAGGACTATACATCAAGAATGACGAATAGGGCAGAAAACCTACTCTGAGAATGTAAAATAGTTACCATTAATGTGTCTGAGAATATTTCAAACAAAGCAATGAGGCTTCTGCTAAGGGAATAAGTTGATGATCTTAAAAGTGCCCTTTCTTATAAGCGCTCATGATGGTGAATGCTCTCAGAAGAGAACATCGGGAGTCACTGGCTTTCTGTTTCTTGAGAACAAACATAAAGAAGCCAGTGCAACCATTAGAAATGGAAAGCCACAGGAACACTAAGTATGAACCTCCAGCAGTGCTTCCAGTTTCAAAATTGGTTAGGCAGCCTCATGAGCTTCAGAGTGTATAGGCAAACCGTGGAGGATCAGAGGTGATTATTGCTAACAGAGATCCAAAAGTCATCAGTACAATCTGCTTATGGTTGTGAGTAATTCTGAGCGTTTAGCCTGTCTTCTCTCCTATAGGTATTGATTTATGCTTTACTAATTGCTTGAATTCATCTGTGGTGGTTGTTGGTTTTGTTTGAAACATCTACTTTTCTTATCTATTTTCAAAGATTAAAAAATATCTTGAGGGCAAGGGGATACAGTTTAGCTACTAAATCTGGTGGCTGGGTCTTCTATGACCCAACCCATATCCTATGGCTAATGCCAGGAAATACCAGCAGTCCCTTGTGTTACGTTACGATGTCTAATATGCTGAAAGAATATTGTCTTTCATTAAATGAAACAATCTTTCAGCAGCTCCTCAAATAAGTCATATAACCAGTAATTTTGTGTTCCACAGTGAAGGCTGAGATGCTCACTTTGCAGCTCAGAATCATCGCCTAGCTTCTTAGCCGTAACAGTAGGGCTCTCTTAATGGCTAATCTATTGTTGCTCGAACATTACTAGTGCCCACTGGCAGAGAGTTACTGGTGTCATGTAACCATAAGTATTTATGTGAATGAACTCTAAGTTAGTAGTTCCTCTGGCACATCACACCCCTTTTCAATGAAGCAATGTACCTATTTGGAAAAAACCAACCAGTTTTAACTCTTTGGTGGTGTTCTGTCTGCGCTGCTTCTCAGATTCAAATAATTTTGCCTATAAAAATTTTCAAATATTTTTCAAGATATATTAGGACATAGTTACGTTCATATCGCATATTCCTGCATTATTGATCAGTATTTTAATGTTATGAGACAGCTGAAGTCTGTTCCAGTAAACTTGTTCTTTAAAGAACATCTACATGGTCTACTGTAGAACACTGAACTTTCTTTCTTTCTGCATATGTGTACATTCATCCTTGCCAAAAACCTGTAATATTAAATAAAGTTTAAGCCTAACATCCCAGTAAAAAACAGTAGTAATGATATTTCTAGAAAATAAAAAAGTTTAGATGGTGTTTTCTGCTTGTAAATAAAAACAACAGAAACAGTTTTTCCCTTGCAGACATGGGGTAATAAAAAAAAAATAGAAGTAATTTCAGGTGCTGTTGGATTCAGAAAGGTTTAAGTATAGTAATTTACCTTTATCAATGATGTAGCAGTATCTCTAACAACTTTAATGCTGAAAACAGTATCTTTAACGGGGATAATAAACTTTGAGGGAAGGTTAATTTACTTTTCGATAAATGTGAAAACAGTACACTCTATGACTAAATTAAACTATTGCATGCTACAGCAACATGAATTTCAGCCAATTGCCAATGGAAATTCATCCCAATTTTGCTACAGCAACATAGATTTCAGCCTTCAATTGCCAATGGAAATTCATCCCAATTAAGAAAAAAAAAAAAAGTAAACCAAAACACTACTTATTTGTCTGCCAATTCTGAGATTTTTTAGAAAAATATTGAAAATTCTGCATGGAGTCTAAGAGATGAAGGGTAAAAGTTATTTTGGGAGCTGGTGAGATAAGCTGGACAGTAATTTGTAGGTACTGCTGTATCAGGTCAGACAAAATCTATCTGCCCCAGTCTTCTGTCTGTGGCTGATGGCAT
>NW_009648953.1:2399597-2481952 GCF_000708025.1 Charadrius vociferus
ATATAAAAAGGTAGAGTACAGACAGATACTTCCGCTGGTATAACTCCCTGAGATAGAAGCTTACAAGCCCAGACACTGCATCTCTGTATTTAATGGTGTTTGATTATTTTTTTTTGCCTTTTATAAAAATATTTCAAAGCACTTCATGAGCTCATGCATCTGATTATTTTTTCCAAATCCTGCAGCAAGGAGTTCCATAGTTAAATTACACCTTATTAATTAAAATACATCTTTTTGTTTACTTCGGTTAGTAACTTAATGCTCTATTTTGATGATGTCTGGGTTTGGGTTTTTTTTATTACAGTGACAATTGTGACTTTATGGTTGCTCTTGCATGTCTTCAGAAATCAACCTGAGCTCCAGGTTGATTTCTCCTCAAATATATGCTACCCCACGCTTTTTATCCTTCTTGTCATCACTTTGTTTTTAGTTCTGGCATTTTCTTTTTGAGAAGAAGCTACCAGAACTACTCACATGGTGGCTTCATGATGTTTGCTGTTTCATTTTTGACAGCAGGTGCTTAGGGAAGTATATTAGAGAAGGTTATCATACAGAGTCGCTCTATTCTCCCAGTGCCTAGAGTTTAGCTAGTAGCAGAACAGGTCTTTTGTCAGTGAGAAACGCCTACAGCAAAGACTAACCCCAGTTCTATTACCCGATTTACTGTGTAGCCCTGCATTTTTCAGGATGAAAATGGTTGGGTATAGGAAGGAAGAAAGAATCAAGAATGTCTTAATTTAGAGGGAGGAAGCAGTGTGAAAGTCTGGCCTAAGAAATACAGTCTGGATTAGAATTCTAGTTGTTGTTACTCTTTTTTTTTTTTTTTAACGTAGTTACTTGGGGCTGGAGGGGGGAGGTTCAGTGGTTGAACCCAAAATAAATAAGTACTTGCGGTCAGCCCAAAATCAGATTTTTGTGTGAATCGAAACAAATAGTCATTGCCAGTAGGAATGTGCAAACCCATATGGAGAAAATACAGTTTCTAGGGTCTGATCTCAACAGCAGAGGTTCTCAACAAATATTCACCTTTTGCACCATATGCTTTCATGACCCATTGTAACCCCACATCCTGTTGCTGTGAATAGGAATAAAGACTTCCCTATACATGTTTCATTTTTCCTGTTTCTGAAAGAAATGAGACGTTGTTTAACAGCAGATCTAATTTGGATGTGATTATTACTGTTGAGAGAATAAGTACTGGCTGGCTGGGGGGGGGGACAAGAAAGGTTTCTAGCCACAAGCAAAGAAAGCAGCAAGATGGGACTCAGCAACTCCATGTCCTTGCCAAAAGGGTAACACCAAGTCTGAGGGAAGGTCTCTCTCTCTGAGGTATAAAGAAAAGACCTTTGCATGTTGGGTACTGGAGTATGCCACTAATTAATTACAGTCCCAGAAGACCTGTAAGCAAGTGGGAAGAGATCATACGCATCTGGTGTTTCTCATGAAAAGATAGACAGGAAAGGCACAGGACTGTTGGTATTTCTTTAAAATTTTGTGTATCTGCAAAAGAAACAGGGTTTCACTTTTTTTTTTCTGAGGGAGAAGACTCAGATGCCTTGCTGCACTCACTAGTACCATCTTGGCTGTGGTTGGTTTGAAGTAAATGGGAAGAAGGGCTGAACCACTGTGTTTCTCCCACCCCCACTGCTCTTACAGCTGTATCTAGCTCTCAGCAAAAATAAACTAGTGAGAGAAGCAAATAACTGTACAATAACTTTGTGTTGAGAGGGAGAGAATGAGGAAATAGGGATACAGGTTTACCACCACCCCCCATTGTGGTAGAGAACCTCATCTGTAAGAACAGCCAGCAAACTATGAGATCTTAGACCCTGATAAGTAAGATATTTAACTCCACCCTGAAATTCCTCACATTGCACACAATCCCCAGAATCCCAGGTTCCTTGGAAATTTTCTTTGGCAAAATTTTTAGTGGCAGTGGAGAACAAGTGCAGGACAAAGTGAATGTAACAGAAGACTGCCAAAAACTAGTGTCCAGCATATGCAGTCAATAAGTTGTATAACCTGCATGATTCCAAAAGTTGTGTTTCCCTTTAGACGCAGTGGGCTTGCTCCAAGTCAGTTTTATTCTCTTATGTATTGCTTACACCTTTGTTGCATGCTTGTATCACTACAGTTGCAAAGAAACTACAGTTGTTGCTAAGCCAGTAGCTGTTGCTCTACATGTCTGGAGTCATTGTATGACTGAGAACTATCTCCCAGTTAAGTTGAAATGGAGAGTGTTCAGTAGCTCACTGTGGGACTGTGTTACTTATAAAAATAGGAAGCATTACTTACAACCAAAATTGTGATTGCATATACACATCCATTAACTGATAAAGGTTATGAAGAACTTGCCATTGAACTTATTTAAATAGTTTGGTTGGAAATACTTTTCCTTTACAAAATTCAGCAAGAAGTGAAAACTGGATGTATTTTTTAATCTATCGTTTTTTAAGAAAACACTAAAAATCCCCTACAGAAAGCAAGTAACTTTGCAAAAAGATGTTGGTTTGGGTTTTTTTTTTCTTGCCAAATCCCCAATTTTTGATCACATAGTTTCAACAAAAAATTTTCAGGCAGCCCAAAGAACAAGAGAGTTCAAATGAAATCTGTGAAGTGCTCTTAAAATTGCGAGGATGGGTAAAGTCCTACAAAGAAAAAAATGTTAAGCTGTTTGGACCACAAAGAAATATTTGGGGAGTGTATTAAGACTTGTCTCTGTCTTGTTGATTTGCCCTGAAACTGTTAAACAGCTAATGAAACAAAAGTTCAACTCGAACAGTTTAATCTAGAGCTAACTGAAAAAATACTCGGAGTAAAACATTTCAATATAAAATGGCTTTTTTCCAAAACCAGAACTTTCAGGAAAAGCTTTGTTTCTTCTCAATTTCAATTCTTTTATTGGAACCAAATATTTTGGTCTTCTATTAATCTCCTTTTCTTATTCTTTTTTTCATTCCTTCCTTCCTTCCTGAACCCTACTTTCTTTTGCCATTGAATACAATGTAAAGACTAATGCCTAGGACTATTTCTGAATACAACGTAGAGATGAATGTCTAGGGACTATTTACTCCCAAAACTTTCTTTAATTTTTTTGTGGTTTGTTGTTTGGTTGTGATTTTGGTTTTTTTTTTCCCTTTTGTGACCTTTCAAAACATTCTCAACTTTGGAAATGTTGGGAGTAACAAAAGGGGGGAAAAATATTTGTTTGTAACCCCACAAATTTTTCAAAGCACAGAAATCTTTGAAAAGCTGCAGAATAGCAGATTATCTGCTGAATAACATTAATGATGATCACAGAAAAAGAATGGGCTCAAGAATAGAAATTTAATTTAAAGTTAAAGACAAAAATCTCATGCTTCAAGCCACATATGAAACAGCAATATCAATACCTTCTGTAAAAATGTTGGTTTTTTTTTTTTTTCCCTAGAGTCATAGGCTTCAGTGTCAGGAAAAATCATCAAATTATTGAGTTTTTCGGTAGATTAGAGGCCACAGCATATCATCGGTTATTCCTGTTTGAGCTTAGTAGCTGTGCCCAGTTAAAATGGGATTTCTGGGATTGCTAGTGGACCTCCATTTTGTTCATAAGTTCTCCAAGGTTGGCAGGTGCTCTTGACCACCACTTGAAACTTGCCTAATAATCATGCCATTGGCCATCAAAGACTGGAGAGCTACAGGCATGCTATATTTCTCTCTCAAATCTTCCAATGCGTTCACAGTAATGGCTGGATTTCAGTATAGACATGCCAGGGCTCCTTCAGAAACACCTAGCTTTGATACCAGAGTTTGTGGCTGAAAACAAACCCAAGGACATGGCTAAATGCTTAGGCACTTGGTCTGCGCTGAACTCCAGCCTGCTGCAGATGGCCTCCTGCCTGAGGCACCTCAGGTCTTTCATTACTGCTGTTCTTAGTGCTGCACAGAGATATCTTTAGACACAAGCTTAAATATTTTACTGACTCTAGACCTTAGATAATGTAAAATATCAGTCAGAGCAGTAATTGTTTTCCCAGAATCCCAATGAGCTGGTGTAATCTGTGGACTGAACACAAATGAAACATTTATGTTAATAGCAGGGTCACACTGATTGAAACATCTGAAGAAGACCCCCAAAGGAGGACAGCAGATTACTGCTGAGCTTTTTGAGTGAAAGTCAGGTGTCAGGCTGTGAATGTGCCAGGCTCTCACTGAAGCCTCCCTACAAATTTCAAGGTTTGCCACATTTTCCAAACTGCCAGTTGGCAAGGAACAACTGCATGGCACCATGGCTATGGTCCCATCACAATGAAACCCACTGATATTGATGGGAGTACTGTCTTCTGCTTTCCTTGGCCGTGAATAACTTCACAGTTCACCATTACTGTTGTTTTTATTTGAGAAAGGATAGTGGAAAGTCTTGGAGAAGAGTCAAGGGGCATAGAGACAAAAGACAATGGAAGGGGGCTATGGTGATGAAACAAACAGGAAGGATTTTTGCAGTATCCTGAATTTTAAAGAGTGGGTGCAGGAAAAGTATGTCAAGAGAAAGCAACAAGTAATTGTGAGACTAGGAAAAAGTCCAAGAATGATCCTAGATTTTAAACAATATATGATCAAGATTAAAGGCTAAAGGAAGAAAACAATTCAAAGGAGTAAGAGAATCAAACAGGAGAGCTTTTTGTAGTTGTGAGGAAGAAGGAAAAATACGTAGGAGAGGAGAATTTGAAGTAGAGAAACATAACATAGGAAAGAAAAGTAATGATTTGAGAAATGTGTGTCAAAGTTGATTCAGAAATAATAGCTTTGAGTAGGTGTGAAGAGAAGAAAAAAGATCACAGAGGAAGTGGCAGGGGACACAGAAAACACATGGGGATGAGAAAAGAGTCAGGAGCTCAGAGAAATATAACAAAGCATTGGAAGAAGGAATATTTTGGGGTAAAAGGCTATTCTCCACACTCCCCACCCCCCCGTCCCATTTTTTTCCCTGCTGTTTGTTTATATCCCAATGAAGACAGTGGGATCTTTCTGTCAGTGCTGTTGAACCTCTTGCTTTGCTGGTTTGATAACCATCCCCATCACTGGAGGATTTGGTATGCAGAAATTAGAAGAATATGACTGTACATACTGTCAACCACGCGTGCTTAGCTAACGGTGCAGGAATCAAGCCTAGACTGACTCTAGCAAATTAAGCAATGCCAGGGAATGTTCCTGAGAGCTGAAGACCACTTTTCTGTATTAAATTGTTGGCATGGATGCTGGCAACACTCTGACCCAGGTCAGATAGCACTCTCCTAGACAATTCCCAAGTATGGCTCAGGAGTTAGTGCATGCCAAGGGCAGATCCCAGTAGGCAGTTTGGATGCACTCACCCCAGTTTGGCGGGTAAGGGAAGTGAATGGGATTGAGGCAGCCTATTCTGTGCCAGATGTGCTGTGGGCCAGGGAACATTCCTTAGCACACTTAGTTTACTAGCATGGATGCAGCCAAAGAGTGCATTGTTTCCTCTCTTTAAAAGAGAGGATGCAGTTACTCCTTAGCTTAGAACAAGGACAGCTGCCTTTAGATAGGAAAAGGTAGAGTTGGAAAGCTGCTGGAAGAACAGCCCCAAATCTCTGAAGGGGAAGAGGCAAGATACACACAGAACAGCAGAAGCACCTCCAGGCGATGGAAAAATGGGGGACTGTGACATTAGAAGTGCCTGTATAAATCATGGGGGAAGTGGGGCAGAGAACTAAAGTGAAGATAGAGCTGTATCTGGATGTTCTGAAACCATTGCCTGCCGTGCTGAATAGTATCAGTGCCACATTTGTACGGGTGATAATATTTGGGGTCTTGTCCATGTCCACACTTATAGGCACTAGGGCAGAATATTATACATGGAAGTGGGCGGTGTGACTTGTTTAGCATCTTCTCTAATGGCTATGCTCAGGAAAGTACACGTAGTGAATTGTGGTGCTGTAGGAGGGCATGCAGTCTAGAAGCAACAGGGATCTAGTGTGAAATGTGCAAACGCTCAACCTGAAAATTGGCAGATGATCTCATGGAGAGACCTGGAGGTTGGGTATAACTAGACCTGCAAGTAAGTATACAGCTTTCAGGTCTCTCATCACTTCCTGTTAACATTAGTTAACCTCCACAACATATTGAAGATTAAAAATTCATTATAAGTTTATAAAGAATGTATTACAAAAATTATTTTGTTTTACTGCCTTACGTCATTTGTGCCTTTGTACCTAGATCCACCCAGCCAGCTGAACTAAAATATTGAGTAAAACCAACTTTTAATGTGAATACTGTGTCAACAAATACAGCCTTCTGTTGTGCCAGAAGTGTTGCTCTTCTGTGTTAGCAAGCAGAGTAGACAGGAAGATTCTGCACTTTTGCAGGACATTGGAGAGTTTAACAATGGGGTGCAGTGCTGTCATCTTGTAAAATGAAATCCTCTGGACTTGTATTCTCCATCTGTTTCCATTCAGGTCAAGTGCACGTGCTTCTCATTTATTACTGTCATCTGCATGACAGGAACACCTAGAGGCCCCACCTGAGATCAGCTCCTGCCCATCCTAGATGCTGTGCAGAGACTCATACTAAGACACAGCTCTTAACTCAGAGTTTATAGTCCAAATGGCTATGACAAAAGAAGGATGAAGTAAAACAGTGTCAGGCGGAAGATCAAGAGCTACAATGCAAGCAGATTAAGATGATTGGCCTTATGTCAATGAGAGTTTTGTCATTCATTTCCATGTGACCTGGATTTCTTCCCTGGCTGACTTGTCCAAAACTACAGGGGAAGTCTGCATCAGAGACAGGAATTGAACTCTGAGTTCCTGTCCTGTGACATCACCTGTCCTGCCAAAAGGGTAGGATGTTTTAGATGTGGTTCATGCATGGATCTCTCAACAAAACCAATGGAAGTTCTACATGGTGAGGGCCTACAGGATTGGGCCGTTTGTCCCTTGTACATCCTTTCCCTTCATCTCTTGGTAGAACCTTTGAGTTCTGACTGTGAGAGATGAGTAAACTCGGCAGGTTCACAAAGAAGGCACATATGAACCTTTTACAGCTTGAGTGTGAGCTTAGGGTTGGAAGGAATCCAAAACCTCAAAAGGAAATTCAGCTGAAATGACCAAGTTTTTGCCTGGTTTGGGGTCAAAACTTAGTGAAAACAACACTTCAGATGGTTTCTATATAAAAAAAATAAAGCCACCCAGGTTTATAGAAAACCACCTCAAATGTTCTTACTGTGCAGCCAGGTTCAGAAAGAAGGTATGGAAAATTGAGTAATACTGTTCAAGTTCCAAGTTGATGGCAAAGGTTCAAAATATTTTAAACCTGCTCCACTCTAGGTTCATTTCACTTCTAAAGCTTGGCATAAATCCAGCAGCTACCTAAAATGGTATAGTACCAAGATGCTTAACAGACATTCGTAGCCTCCTCTACCAAGCCATTTGCTAAGCTTTTTTTTTTTTTCTTGATATTTACATTTAAAACTCCTTCCTCAGGGGCTCATGTTGATCCTGTCAGAAAACTCATGACTTCCAGTGTTCCTTGGAATTTTATTCTCAAGAATTTTAATTTCAGACAGATCCACCCCAGCAAAAGAGATAAAATGCTAAGGTCTAAATTCAATGACAGGCCACCAGCCTGTTCCTGTAAAAAGACAAGGCTATAGAAATGCAGCAAACCAGTTATTTTGGTAGCGCTCATAAAGTTTTGTTCTTGCAACAGTTGACAGCTGTCATTTCACAGGAAATACGTGCAATGCTTTCTTCATAGAATGTGAGTACTCTGCTTGAGTCCAAACTAGATAGTAGCTAGCTTGTAATTAAGTCAAGTGAAAAAAAAATTGCTATGACTTCTATAAAGTCTTCCTTCTTGGGAAAGTCTACCAACAGTGACGCTCTTGTGGAGCATTCAAAAAAGTAAGGATTTGTTTAGTGATTTCTAATCACTAAACGTGATTAGAATCCCTTTTCTGAACAAAAGGTTGTATGCATAGACGTACTTGAAGAATTCTGGGTAGAAGTTGTAGTACCTGTGGATCCTGTATTCCCTGTTACCCATGATGAGGGTAGAAGAGCTGCTCACCGTGGCATTTGAGCAATGTTCTTAACACAAACATGAATCAGGACAGTATCTTTAGTCCAGGAATAAAACACAAAAGCAGATAAAACAGAGATGGAAAGTAACTTCTGCAGACTGCAACAGATTAGTTACTCTGTGTGTGCAGTTTTAGTAGCATTCTGGTTGTCTTAGCATTCTCTGAACCAAGAACAAAGTTTTCCTAGGAAAATCAACATTGTGCTTTCAGTTTTACTGAATTTAAAACCTGCTAAATTTAGCAGTAGCAGTCACATTATATGAATACCATTCCTTCTGCTAGTTTCTTTTATAATGATGGGTAACAAAATTAAGATGGAGGAGAAAGAAATAAGGAGGATATAAATTGCAAATTAACTAGGTGACTTCTAAACCATGAAAGATGAAGTCTTAGGTCATTTTACTTACATTTGTATTGTGTTTGCTGTCAGATAATACGGTAGCTGGTAGGATGCAGGTGACCTAGGGAATTACCTGCAATTAGATCCTACAAATAATTCCTACAAAGGAATTTTGTCCAACCTATGAGAGTGATAAGTGCTTGGATAAGAAAACTTGTGATTTCATTTCAGTGCTACCACCTGGTGGGCAAAATGCAGACAGCAAAAATCACATTGTTATAACACTGGAACATTCTGATACAGTGAGTTTTTGTTTTATTTTGTGAAGGAAACATAAGATATTATTAAAACAACTTGAACATCTGGTTTGGGGATAAAGTCATTTTTTCAGTGTTGCTGCCAAGCCTCAGGGCCAAGCGCAAAGAGAACAACCTTCCCTTCCAGCCTCTCCATAATGCATAACACCAAACTGTAAAATTTCATGTCCAACACAAATGAAGAACAAAATATACTGGAGATATAGCTGTACACATCTAGAGAAATTCACCTGATAGCTTGAAAGCCAGGGAACTGTATGAAATTAAAGCTGCAGAATTTTAAAAGCCAATGGCAGGGAAGGGGAATTGTGTTTATTTTAGTATGGGTAAGCTAAAGACAATGTTACATCAGGCATTCTGAGGAAAAGTGGAAAGGAAAATCACTAGGAAATCTTTGTAATTAGTTATTGAAAGGCTCTGTTAAAATGCTGTAATGAAGAGCAGTGCTGTTTTCTTTGGTACACTTAGAACTTACAATGTGAAGGTGGAAACAAGGGTCAGATCTGATCTTCTCCAACTACTGCCTGAACTTTTGGGATCTGGAAGAAAAGGGACTAATTGTTCCAATTTTGCATTACTTACTTTCAAATGAATCTGGCCCCAAACCTCAAACATTTATGCAAACTTCTTGCCTGTCAAAATGTACGTAACTGGCATAACCACATGACTTTAAGTTTTACAAAACCTTGGGAGAGATTTTACTGAAAACAATTCTTCAGGGTTGACGTTCTGGTGTCATTAACCTTAGTGTGGCTGAGATTTTACCCCTGGCGTTCTTCATTTTTCCTATACTGTCATTTTCTCAGACGTAAATAAGAACTAGCCACTGATGTCTCAAACCTTTCGAATCCCTACTTGAATGTTCTCTTTGCCCATCTGCCTGCACTCAATAATGAACTGCCTTTTAAAATGTGATTGAAGTTGTATTATACCATCTGGGATCACTGTGACCTTTAACCTGGCATAAATCTATGAAAAAGAAACCCAGCTTAGCAAAATTTAATCAATAATGTTTCTTTTGGAGCAGGTGTGAATACAACATTGCTGGTCTCTGAGACTGATACATTAAATCCTTTGATTTAACTCAGCAGACTTTATATAATAATCTTCCGTGTTTAAGTGCTGATATTGGTATTTTTTGAGTCTTGGGTAATGTAAATCTACTACTCCAGAAGGTCAGCCAGTAGGTGACTTAATGTCTCTAAGAACTTCCACTAATGAGTACAACAGTAATTCATGATAATTTCAACCTTGGTAATAAGGTTCACAGAGATCTAGTCAGGCATTCCAAAACTCCAGCTTCATCAGGAAATTTGTACTGCGGTTGAACAAGAATAAATAACCATTTTCTGAGATTTGTCTCGTATATTGCTCTCCTGAGTTCCTGCCAGCCTGTCAACTAGAACAAATATCCATTCTTCCAGTATAGATTAAAATTACTTCTATTTTTCCTACTACAGTCTTGGCCCTTGACTTAGAAGTGATAGTGATCAGATGCAAGAAAGACTGAGATGAGTTACTGTGTTGTATATAAAGAAATGGAAACCGTTTTTTGACTCTTGATAAAATATGTTCCTGGGGTTTCTGAGGTTTGAGCCCCTCTACGCGTTTGATGTTGAAAAGGTGAACAATTATTAGAAATTCTCAGATTATAATGCCAGGCGAGCAGAAAGAGCAACTGCTGTTCATTTAACCTGATTTCCTACAGCAAGTATTTCAAGGGCGTATGGAAGTTTGGGGTGTGTTTTGGTTTGCTTTTATTTTATTTATTTATTTTTTAATGCAAGGGTATTCTCATTATTTGCAGAAAGATCTCTTTTTGCAGTACCCCAGAAATTCAGCAATTGCTCCTATTAAGACCTCCTGTGAGTAGGAAATGACACATGCTGGCTCCAAGAGTCTGCTTCTCTGGTATACAGTGTTCTGTATTTTTTGAGGGGCAATACTGATTGGAACAACTTTTGCCAAATGCTGAGCTCGAAAGGACCTCAGCATCTACCTGGGGGTTTGATAGTGTGTGCTTTCCCTGGACTTAAGCGGGCAGCCAGGCATCTCTTATCAGAGACGGGCTACTGGGCTAGACAGAGCTTATCTAAGCCTGGACAGGTGTTCTTGTCTTTCTTAGCATGCCTATGTGAGACCCAGTTAACTAGGAGGTAATATTTTGCTTTCCTCTATGGTAAAATCACTTCAAAACCCCTGAGCCCAAAAGAAGAGCTGCTGCAGTCTGGAATGGCATGGTCCTCCCACCTTGGGAAGCACAGCTGCCTGTCTCCCTGGACTGAGATCTCAGGGAAGTCTGGGGGCTGGGAGCCGCTGTTTCACACCAGAGGCCATATCTTGACTCCGTGGTACTGGACCTCAGTTCCAGTTAAATTCAAAATTTACCATGTGCCCTAACTGCCATAGGGATAAAGTCTCCTCTGAATTATATATTATATGAATTACATACTGAATTATACTGACTTTCTATCTTTCCCCCTTCATTTCAAGCCCTTCCTATATAACACCAGCCATAAATTATTCCCTAGGAATTCCTTTATTTAACGTATTTCTTCTTTTTGATTGCTATGGTATCTTTTACAAGGAGTTCCAGTTCTAATTTCAAGACTTAACCTGACAAATTTTTCTTCCCCTTCTCAATATTCAGTGACCCTACTGCGTATGTGTGTGCGTATTCATTTATTCCATGGCTTTGAGACAGGATAGTATATGGCCAGAGAAGAAACGTAAATAACATGCCCGAAAGAAAAGGATGAAAAGAAAACTGTAAGGATTCCTTACTCAGGTTTTAGTGCCTTGTGAAGAAAAATTGATTTTGACATTTTTCACAATTTTTGGTTTGCTCTTTGTGGTAGTTTACAATAACCATTTTGAGCTAAAGTATTCCTTACAGAGCAGGACCGTAAACAAATCTGTGTCAGGTTAAGGTGTTGGTGGTATTGCAGCAACAATATTCCTTTGAGATGATCCAGGAGATCAGCTAGGTTTTTCCCTTTCATCATACCATTTTTCCTGATTACCGCCACAGATGGGTACGTGAAAGTTGTCTTGGGCTGTGGTCTACCATAGGCAGCATGATTGTCACCATGGAAAGATCTTCTCTTTTATGAAGCTATTATGACCTTCATAATTTTCTTCATTGCAGACCACAGTAATACTAGTCTTGCTGCTAGTGTCCGTGCCATTAAATGTACTCACAGATATTCCAAAAATAAGCAAATCGAGTTGCTTGCTTGCTCCACAGGGGGTCCAAGTTGATTTTTAAACTGAGAGTAGCAAAGATGGAGTCCTGCAAAGACTGTATATTTTTTGATATGTCTAGCAATACTAGATTTGAGAGAGGCAATTTCCTGTATTTAATGTTTTAGCATGCTGAGTGGTGAAGTAATGACTATTTTCAATAACAGCACTATTTTTTCCAGTGGAAGCTCATTCCCTTTTCATACAGCAGCTGCTTCCTACAGGACGACTTTAAGGCTGCACGCATTACAAAGAGGTATTGAAAGCGACAATGGCTGGATGTGCTTCAAGTATGTCGGAAGAGAACCCTACTGGCCCTCAAAGTGCCTGGGATGGGTGGCGTGGGATCAGAAGGTGCAGAATGGCGCTCCTATTGGATCCAAAGCTGCAGGAGTCCATCTGCTCTGGGCTTTTGTTATTAATCTGTGCATTAGCAATAATTTCACATATATTCTGCCAATTCCCCAGGCTTGTCTGGTTCCTTCCGCTAGATTTTTCAGCCTGTCTTCTGGAGCCTTTCTCTGGGGTATCGCTCCCACCTCCTTCATGTCAGAATGGATAACAAGGCACTTACCTCAGTAAGCCAGCAGAGTTTATACAGCATTTCCCAGCAGGCTTCACTTTGTATAATGAGACAGGTTGTCTCTGGCAAGGACTAGTGGCTTGTGATACAGTCCTTTTAAAAGCTATGGTAAAACAGGGTTTGCAGTGATACTGGCTGTTGAGAACTGGATTTCTCTGGTGCTGTCAATAGAATTTTTTTTCTCCTTCAGCATTTTGTCTCTTAGCAATAGTATCATTTATTTTATGAACTTATGAATGTTCTTATGATCCTTTTGTGGCCAGCAATGATGTCTGGCACTAGAACATTTGATTATGGACAGCAGAAGAGAAAGTGAAAATGTAACCTCCCTGTAGAAATTGTAGAGATTTCAGGGGAGAATTTGTATTGAACATATAGATTACAGGAGAACCTTCCTGTGTAACTGGCTGGCTTCCCAGGCTTTTGCTATTGGTGCAGTATATAATAAATGGCATTATCACCATTTCCCTTCTTTCTGCTGACTTTTTTGAACAGTACCACAGCATAATGAGTTAAATTCTTGTATTCCTGCACTAACTTTTTCAGGACCCAGTAGACTCTAGTGAAATTCCTTCTTTTTTTTTTTTTTTTTCTTTTCTGTAGCATCAAGCTATAGACACAAGAATTTCACCACACCTATGGAACACATTCTAATGATTTTCTTCAGTTTGCCATTATACTTCAACTCTATAGATGAGGGGGAAAAGGGCATTTTTTAAAATACCCTGCCCACTAATCCCAGTCTTGGGGTGGAACTGGTTATAACTGCTGACATTTTCAAATAGGGTGTTCCTCATAGTCTAAGAGTTGCTCCCTGCGCTGCTATCTGTGATAGGACGAGGCAAATATGAGTTTGAGTTCATTAAAACATCATTCCCACGAGTCCTAAACTGTCAGTGGCATACAGGCTGAGCACATTCCTATGGAAGTAGGTGATTATGTTTGCACGTTGTCAGTAGGAACTAAACTATGGCATTTCACACGCTTCTAGCTAGATCCCTTTTTACAGTAAGAAAAAAAAGCTCAGGTTTTTAATTCATGGGAAAGGTAATGAATAGTTTTGGGCAAACCTTAAAGGAGTACACTGAGATTAAGCTAATCTTATCCTTTGGGAGACTTAAAAGCTGATCTTTGCTGCACAGATCTTCCCTGCTTAAGGGATGACATAACAGATTTCCTCTGTAACACTTCCTGATAATGATCAAGCTTGGAGAAAATTTCCCATCTTTCCTAATTTATTTAGAAGATACAGATAATCCCAGTGAAATTGGAGGGTCTCCTTGCCTTCTTAACCATGTATGCAGGAGCAAGGCCTTGTGCATTAAAATCCAGTTGAAACACAGAAGGTTATATTATGTAAAGGACTAAAGAAGAACAAAAGATATCGTGTCCAAAAACCCCAGTTATTTTCATGGACTTCTCACAAAAAGTTTCCCTGACATTTAGTCAACTCTTGCCACTCAAGGCTCCTGAGAGAGCACATCTGTATGTGTCTTATTTGTAGGGGCTTCTGTTAAGACTAATAATTACACAGAAGCCTCCTGGTATGGTACTTGCAATCACATATACCCTTCCCTGTGCTTTTCTGCATTGAAACCAGTTAAAGTCTGAATCAGGGACAGAATCTTTGCTTTACTTCATATATCAACATGATAGTTTGATTGTTCATTTTTCACTACTAATTTAGTTAGAACAGTGGACATCTCATTTTTTTCTTTGGAAGTTCCTAATCTGTAATGGAGGGGAAAAAAAAAAAAGGAACTATGTAGTGTTAGGTATGTTCATGTATATTTGACAGAGTCTTTCCTCAGTTGCAGCACCATTCTTTGCTCCATACGTAGTGTGGCCTAGATGAAGCCTTCAAATCAGAGCCCCTAAAGGAGATGAACTTCTGATCTGTGCTTCATGACTCAGGCCAATCTCTTTTAGAAGGCTTAATTAAAAAGAAATGGAGTGGGTAAAAGCTGCTTCTGACTTCACTGGACTTGGGATCAGGATGATGAGTGTATAATATTTCCAGTGTAAATCCTTGTATATACCTATGTTTGTAGATATAGTGTCTGCATTTGTAACATAGGAATACTTAACAAGTCCCAGACATCTGCAACATAGACAGTAGACAAAACTACAAGCAAGCAACTAAACCAAAAAGAAAAAGAACCATAGACAATACATTTCCATAAAGGCAAGATAAAGTTCAAAGAGAAGGCTAGACTCAGACATTCAGTTATAAGAGAGATTTATGACTGTACTGGAGAAATATTTAAATATGACAGTTCCCATGTTTATGAGCAAAACAGCAAGTTCCCATGCAGATAAATAAAATGCATTTCAATATTCTTACACTAGTCTCTGTTTATATGAGTTTTTGCCAGAATTCAGACTAATGATAAGGATTTGCTACTGCAAAGAACTAAAGATTAATCCAGATGTTGGTGTTGGTTCTTAGAGTAGTAGAAAGCATATGTATTGAAATCAGTGAAGCTGCTGTTGATGGTTTCTTATCTTTAGTATTACATTTTGTAATGTGTGGTAGGGATGAAAGCAGAACACAGAATGGATGAATGATATTTCAATAGTTGGTACGGAGTGGTTGGTAGGAAACAAATGTTGTACTTGGTGGTGGATAATCTTAAAACATCCAGCCTATCTTCCCTGCTTAAGTAGAATTCTATGTCTTTATTAAAAATCTTATTCTACTTACATCTTTTTTGTTGTTATAGGGGAAAACATAGTAGCTTTGCTGTTAACACTTGCTTTTTTAACATATCTATAAAAAAAAGGTAGTGTTTTGCTTTGTGAACCTAAATGCCTTGTTACAGAACGAGATGGGACATCAACTCTACTACAGGGTAGGGCAAAAACTGCTCACTCTCAGTGCACAGAAGGACAGCTTCTACTCACAGAGTCTAATTTTATGGGAACTAGGGAAGCTGGGACACCTTTCAGTCAGATAACCAGTTTGTGCTGCTGGATCAGATTTGCCTGGGTAGAAACAGCAATGGCAACTAGAAGATACCATGAAGGACAGAGAGTAGTGAATGCAGGGAAAGGAGCACCAAAACCCCACCCATTCTTCCAAAAAGTGTGAAACCTTCTAATTTCCAGCATAAATTTACAATTTCTTAGCCAATTTACAATCACTGACACTGTTATTGTCTTCAGATTTTAAAATTATTTCTGTATCTACTTTTACACCTTCTCTTATGTCTGCTGAACTTACAATCACTGAGACATCCAGCAGCTTTTGTTTTGCTAGCCTGAACAACCTGTTGGTTTAGGTCCTCTTCTACAAAGCATACTCTGATCAGCTGTGTGGCCATTTTCTGTACCTGCTTCATTTTCAATATATCTTTGTTGCACATGGGTGGTCAGAATTGTATTGTATTCATAACAGAGGCTTGTCAAAGCTTTTTGCAATGACATTAATACTTCCCTTTCTTTAGCAAGACATTCTAGAGTCATAGCTGTCATCTTCTTTGTGGCTGCATCTCGTTAATGGCTCATTATCAACTGTTTCCGTCTTCTCCTGTCCTGTTAAAGCTGTCCTTATAAAATCTGTAGCTGTGCGCTGTAACTGAGATGGATTTTGTTGCAAGGCTATGTTTGAATATTGCCATAAAAATTTCAAATTAGAAGTTCCTTCTGTTTGCATTTTTCATGTAAAATTCACCACTTGCTCTGACCTCAGTAGCCAAAAGATTGTTTTAATAGGTGTGGTATTTATGGGTAAAGAGTCAAACAAGTGAGGCTGGTTTTGTGGTTGGTTGTTTCCCCCTCTTTTCGTCCTTTTCTGTGATTAGGACTAAAGATCCGGGGAGTAAGATGAGTAGAGTCAGCCTATGCCAGACTGTCCCACTTCCACTCGATTTGGAGAGCAGAAGGGATTCACCAGCTGAGTAGCAGGACCACGTTGTTTAGGTGACCTACGTCTTCCTCACAACCACTTGACTAAGTAACCAGCAAACTACAGAATGCTCTGGTGGCAGGTCCTCACCTAGTGCCAGGGTGCCACTTGGCAAGTGTGCACGTCACAGCTGGTGCCTGCTCAGGCCTGACTGCCTTCCCTCACACTTACCTGCAGGAGCTGCCTGGGCCAGCAGCATTATTTCTGAACAGGCCTCAGTGCTGTTCTTAAGGAATAGACAAAATCTCACCAACATGGTGGAACAGAAAAGCAGAACCGCAGAAGGGGTCTCCTCATTCTCTCACTAGCACACACCTTGATGTCCCTTGCTATCCCAAATCACCATCTGCTCCCTAATGGGCTTCAACACCCATCTCTCAAATTTGCAGCTCCAGGATGCATATGTAACTGCAGAGGTCATGGAATCATAGAATCATTTGGATTGGAAGGGACCTTTAAAGGTCGTCTAGTCCAGCCCGCCCTGATGTGGACCATGTGCTGATTCATCTCATCTCTGGGAAACATGTTGAAATTAGTCTGGGTTGTTCTGTGTCTTGCAGTCATGATCACCACCATAAGCCTGAGCTTGGGATATTTGAGTAATTGCTGCAAACTTTTACCTATAGTTCCATTAAAATGGCCCCACCGGTATCTGCTTCCTGGTTGATATAATGCCCTGAGACTGTTTCCCTATATTTGCAGGGAAGAAGCATCCAGGTTACTTGCAAGGATTCCAAGGACACTGATCCTTTACAAGGAAAGGAGAGTCAGTGGAGACACAGACTGAATCTTTTGTTAATCTCCAAAGACACCGTCCTCTCTCCCTTATCCTCAGAACAACTGCAGGCATTTCCAGACCGCATCCCAGTCTGCTTGTGTGTATCCTTCTCCAACAAAAGCAAGAGGAAACATTAGGCCAGAATATAAGAGCCCACTGAGCCAGCCCTGAGGATAGCAGAGATGTTGAGGATGGCAACAACAGCACCTACTTCCCCCGCCTTTACCTAACTCTTCACTGGTTAGAGGATCTTAAGAACCCTTGGATGATCCTCTGCCCCTACTTCCAGTGTCAGAAGTTTAAAATCCAGACAAAATAAGCCCAAGGATTAGTTGGAATTCATTAGGATTCACTAGAACTCCATTAGGAATAGAGTTTATCCCTTCAAAGCCTATTGGTATATTAATGTTGCTACTATTACTTCTATAAACACCAATAATCATAAATATCACAGCTTATACAGTATCTGAAGAACACCTAAGGCTGATGTAAAATATGATGTATATTTTGGATAAGACTTCATTCAGTATTTAATCTACCACGTCTGCCTCCCGTTTGTTGTTGGCGTTGGTTATCATGTAACTGTAGCCCAAGCTGTTCTTCGAGGCATGATTCTCTGCCTTCCTCTTGTGATTAATTTGTTTTGCTTTCTAGCTTTTTTTTTTTTCCTGTGGGTGGAAAATTCAGCTGTCGGCAACAGCTGACCCTTTTGCGTTTAAGACACAGGGCTCTCTCTTGTGGTAAGACCACTGTGTTTGTGCAAAAGTAGCTTTACTGCTATGCTTACACTGCCATGACCAAGAGTACTTTATCAAGTCCCTCAGTGGTTTCTCTGCTACCGGAAGGTCCCTATATTACACTGATTGTAGGTCCCAAAGGGCTGTTTCTCTAGCTGAGGAGCAATAAGGATATAAGGTCTTGCCAGTTAGAGTGTCATTGTCTCGCTACCCTACCCAAGGTAGGGAGGTGAGCGGAGTGCTACAATATTCCCAAATTGCCATCCTCTGTATTAGAGAAATCTTCCCAAAGGCTGTGAAGCCAGGTGTGAGGCATGTTTATGTCACTGGCCTGCTGCACGGTAGTCTCGCCGGAGCTGGCAGGCTGGCCTGGACCGTAAGTGTATTCTGAGAGGCAGGCAATTCAGAAACTCAGGAGCCACTTCTCTGTGTGCTGGCCACAATTCCTGCTTCCTCTGCCAATATACTTATGGTTTGGCATTTGTAGACACACCGCAGCTGTCCAGTTGATAAACTGACACACTCTGGGTGGCCCTTGTCTCTTGAGATTTTACAACTGCTGTTTGCTCTACCAGACATGAATTGAAGTCTTCCAAACTCTCCCACAGAGACTTTCCTGGTACTCTGGTGTCAAGTTCAGAACAAGAATCCGGAGCAGACATTTTATTCCTAATAACACTTGTTTTCCTACCCTGCTGCTCTCCTTCAACTGGCTGGTGCCTGTGATGAACCCACACTTCTGTTCACTGGTTCATCCTGTTCAGCAGCAGTCGGGAGTTATTTACAGCACCCTCCAATCCAGGAGCCCTCTATCCTTGAAGGAAAAAGGACTGTGTATGCTCTACTGTCAAACTCGAGATTACAGATTGAATGCACTGCTGTACATGTACATTGATGTGATTCTTGGGCTTCTTCCTAATGGTTTCTGCATGCTCATTGTCCAGGTTAAAGAAACAACTATGGCCCACATATGTATAGAAAAACAATGCTGAAAAATGCCATGTCCTTAGCAGAGATCTTGAGAAATAGACCTACTGGGCTGTCTGCATTTCAGGTAAATTTTGTAGTAGCTCATAGTGACTGGTATGTGTCTTGGATGTCTTGTGCAATTCTTGCTTTACTTACACATTGCTCTTGGAATATGTAGCTACTTCATGTAGTAGAAAAGGAGAAAATAAAAAATTTAACACCCATAGGAGGTGACGTTTCAGGCACAAGGAACTGAAATAGTTTCAATTTTTGGGGACCACCACCAAAATCTTGTCAGTATTGTTCTTTTGTAGCTCCCACATCATGGCATTCAGGTAACAGTGAAAACAGATTTACAGATAACTCTAATTTCATGCCAAATTGATACCATAGTAGAGCAACTGTTGGACTGCGGACAGAGTGAGAGGTATTCATTTCCGTTTGCTTCTGCAGTAGATTCATTGAAATGTGTTAGCTCAGCTGTGTGCATATATGCTGATGTAATCAAGCCAGGTGCATGCACAGGATTTTCTAACAGGAGGTGGAGATGAGCCTGGATCACGTAAAGAGGAGATGGAGAGCTGTGCAGGATGTTTAAAGGTCACAAGGATGCTTAACATTTTGTACCAGACATGTGAGGAGGGAAAATAGCACAGGGGCACAGAGTTGTTAATACACTGAATGGCAAGAGGGGTACAAGTTAGGCATTTAAAGGTCCAGAGTTCCAGATCCTGCATGGTGCAAGGGAGAGGGGAGGGGACTCTGCCCCTCTGTGACTTTATGTAGAAAAGATTAGGGAAACCAGGCTACTTACAGAAAAGTAAGGGAACGGAATAAGGATTAGCTAGGGAACATTTTACTATGCCACTTGAACCCGATCAGACTGTTTAGTAGGCAAATGTTTTCTTCCAGCAAAACAGACCCAGAAGCAGCTCTCATAAAATGTATGGGTTTTTTCAGTCATCCAAATACTGCATTCCAGTTCAGTCTGTCATTTTTCAAGGGAATGTGGTTTTCCTTTGCCTTCTCAGGAACAGAGGAAGATATGGGACAAGGGTGTACAGGAGGACACGCAGATAAACAAGGCTGAGCTTGTAAAGAAATCTCTCCAGCTTGATTCTTGCCACCAGAGAATTGTATACAGTTAAACTGCCTACATAACCCCTCAGATTGTATTCGTGAAACAGACATTACATAAACTGCCAGCATTTTTCTCTTTTTCACTTAAGAACCACCCTTGTGGGACATTTGTAAGAAATTTAGTAGGGTTGGCTCTAATAAGTTTCTACAGATTGTATTCTAAAAATACAGACAGAAGAGGAAGTGATGCTTTTTTTTCCTGGTTTTGTTTTTAACAGTTAAAGAATTCTACAAAAGGGATACAATTCTTTTAAAAGTTTTATAGGACACTGTGGGGAACCTTTCCTTTTTCATTGCATTCTGTTACATTTTCAGTACAGAGGAGGTGCCATCAGGTATTTTCAGTGGAAGTGGATATGTGTTTTCAGGTCTCACCAAAACCTAGTTGGACTATGTGCTTAATCCCCAGCCTTCCTGTGACCTGATAATTAAAGGCTGCTTCAGTTTTGCATTAACAACAGTCCACCACTTTGACAGAGACTGTTACTCTATCCCTAAAAGAAATAACATATTACTGCAGCGCCAGGAAGCCTCCATGTCCAACTACAAGTTCTCTGATAGAGTAGTTGAATGAGGCAGTAAGTCATGGCCTCCATACTGGTCATCAGGAGTGCCACTATTCCTCTGCCATCACAAATTAATATCTCCTTTGACCCAAGCAATAACTTCTGATGTTCACTCTTTCTTCTAGAACATTTCAATACTTAGAGGGCTCTTCTAATAAAGATGGGGACAAACTTCTTAGTAGGGCCTGTAGTGACAGGACAAAGTGTACTGTTTTTAAACAAAGAAAGGATAGATTCAGACTAGATACAAGGAAGAAATTTTTTACAATAAGGGTGGTGAAACACTGGAACAGGTTGCCCAGAGAGGCTGCAAAGGCCCCATCCCTGGAAACATTCAAGGTCAAGTTGGATGGGGCTTTGAGCAACCTGATCTAGTTGAAGATGTCCCTGCTCATTACAGGGGGGTTGGACTAGATGACCTTTAAAGGTCCCTTCCAACCCAAACCATTCTGTGATTCTATGATCACAACTGCAGTCTCTTAATATTGACATATCATGAATGGTTTCGTTTAGAGATCCCAATGGCAATAGTCTGTAGGATAGAAGAAATCCTTTTTGTTTTCTAGTTTCAGTAGAAGTTTAATGATCCATGAATACTTCCCTGAAATCCAAATCCAATTAATTTGGTTTGCAACTGATATGGAGGTCTGAGATCAGGTTCTCCCAAAGAGGAGTTTGACATACCAGGTAATGGGCATGAAAAGCAGCACTGTCATTTGTTTTGACCTATAAGATGCCACACTAGTGCCTGCCACTGACTTCCATGGAGGATGTGGGGCAATGCATGGCCTCCAACGGAGGCCAGCAGGTCACATAGGAAAGCCCTGGCTCTTACCTGTCCCACATCATTTCTCTCTCTTGTTCCCCCATGGGGTTACTCAAAATCAACTGAATTATGCAACGAAAGCTGACCGAGGTCTCTATTGGTAAATCCAGTATTACAGACCTTTGCATAATAATTCCAGGACCAGTCTTTCCCTCCATCTTCCAAGAAATTCGATAACTAAAGATTATGGCACCTGTGCAGAGTGACTTTTCCAAATCAGTGACCATTCCCTATGAAGTTTTCATCTGTTACTGAATGTTTACAGTAACTTTGGAAACAATTTCTTCTATCCTTTTTACCTACACCAATTTGGTATCACCAGCCTTGTTTCCAAGGTCAAATCTACACCAGCATTCATTTTCATCAGAATCACTGTTAGACTCTTAAACAAATGACCTCATAAATGACAATCTTTGTCAAAGGCGTTTGGAGGAAAATGGCACCACAGACGCATACACACGCAATCTGCAGCTGGGAAAAAAAAGGCTCTTCTCAGCACTCTTCTTCATGTATATTTTTCGTAGCCAAAAACAAGAGTGGGAAAGAAAAAGATAACATCTGAGTTGGGATGACCAAAGTACATAGAGAGAACAATTTAGTCTCTTAAAACAATGCAAGAAGTTAGATTCCAGTAGTAATTCAAGTGCAGGCAGGGGGTTGGGCCACATCCAAACATCTATGCAGTCCCAGTGACCCAAGCTATCGCATGCGATATACCTCACTTCTTTATTTGCTTGTTTATTCTAAATGTCTACAAGGGCACTTGATGTGATACAACGTGGACAATGTCCTGAGTTCAGCTGGAGAGAGTTAGAATATTATCTTTCTGGAGCTTCTCCCTGCAGTAATGATGATACCCGTTTTGGGGTTAATTTTCTGTTGAATAAGCACGTCAGGTTTTAAGGCACTGGTCCAGACTGTAAACAAGTCAGTCTCTTTGGAGCCTGCTTTGGCAGCTCTGCTGAGGTTACTATTTGTATTAAAATATTTGCTAACCTATTCTTCATAAAACCAGGTATGTTTCCATGAAAAGGAGAGGCAATGTTGACATCTGTCCTCTTGCCAGCAGCAGCAATCACGTTACCTTCTTATCTCAGCTAGTCCTCCCCCCATGCTGATGCACTAAATAAGGGACTGCTGAAATTCTGGCCCAGGGCTGATTACGTTTCTGCTCCACACACAACTCTGTATCCGTGCAAAAGGCAGGAGCAGCTCAGTCCCATCATTCCAGTGGCACCAAGATCAGAAGAAACCTTACGGCTGAGAGAAATCAGTGATAGAAAACTCTGGAATGTAAATTTTACATGAGGTAGAGATTTTCACATGTGGCTGACAAGCAATTTAAAGCACTAAGGAGAGTTCAAGAGGGAGTTAAGTGGTCCACGTAGATATACGGATACTAGAATAATTTGGATGCATTTAGGATGCACGATAGACAAAGAATTCATTTCATCCCCAAGCTGTTTGGAGCTGTGACTACATTTTGGTTCTCGTACAGAGTTTTCTGCAGCGAGACTGGCCCCAACTATAATAGATCATTGTAATAGCTCTGTTCATATCACAAGGTTGGGGAGTGGAAAGCAAACAATCTAAACAATGTAAGACCACCACGATTACTTCAATTGTTTTTATAGGTCACCCATAAAATTGTGGGCACTTTTCAGGCATAGAAAAAGGCATAGACTTGGACTTAGATCTTACAGCCCAAGGCTCTAGCCCAGTGTGTGCTCCTGCACTTTCAAAACTCCTATTGACTGCAGTAGTAGACCTAGGATAAAATGCAGGAAGTTCAGGTTTATTATTTATGATCCAAGATTAAACAAGGTGTTTGCAGGAAGAAAAAGGACTAGCTTCTGTCAGAAGCTTGCTGTCCCTTTGGTATAAATGTGCCATCTGAAGGCACAGGAGGTTTTATCTGGTTGGGTTTTTTTGCCTTTTGATCCTTCCATTTGCTGTTGGGTAGAGAAATTAGGGATACCTTTACTTTGCTTAGATTTCCCGTTCTCTGTTTCTTTGCATTTGATACACAATTTAAAGTCTGATGAAGAAATATTAGAAATAATAGATGTACCTACAAACAAGGAGTTAAAGCAGGCACTCTATTGTCTTATTTTTAAATGATGGGAGATTTACACCTATAAGGCAGAGAATATTTTCTTTTCAATAGGTGAGATTTTTCAAAGCACCTGGGACTGACCTCATCCTGTGCCCACCAAAGTGAAAGGTTAGTGCTTCCACTCACTTCAATAGGAGCAAAGGTAGATAAATGATGAGCACTTCTGGGAGCATTCCCTTTCAAGCAATTAGGACTAAGTATGCTGCTGGCTAGATCCTGAAGTGATTTATCCACTAATGCAAATTGATATGCATTCACTTTATTCAGTGTAGCTGGATCAATTTATATCTGACCCTTTGTTCTGGGAATTCCTAGTGACAGTATTGATATAGCTATGATGGTCTAAGTATAGAGGCAAAATCAGTTTTGTGGGAAGAGGTGACGTTTATTATTCCAGCTTACATTGTTGGAAAATCAGACAACCTTCAGGGCATATAAAACACTTTTTCCATTCCATACCTGAAAGTTGGCCCATATTTCTGAAGACGTGCTTGTATTTTTTCTAATGGTATTTGCTGGACTGGTGGGAGATACTATCTTTCTCTGCAAACTGAGATATGGAGATTTCTTCAAGACATGGCTGTCTGTTGCAGCTCTTTCTCTGGTATCTGTCTAGCATACGGCAGCCTCTTTTTTTCACTCACTATTTACTGCTATTAATTTCTGCCCTTTCTCTTCTCTTCTTCCCACTTCTGCCCATTCCCATCCATTATGGTTCCTTTCTTGTAGTCATCATGCTAAACTCCTATTTAACTTTTTCCCTTATTTGGTGGTATGGACAGGCTTGCTTCACAAAAGACAAAGCACTACACAGTATCTGCACTATTGTGTTTTGACATTTTTTGATTCTCTTGTAATTATAGGCTGAATTACTTTGATATGGACCTGGTCCAACATCCAAGTATTTTATTGGTTTGCATACTGTCAGTGTCAAAAATTACTTTTCTTTTTTTTTTAAGTAACAAACTTCCCTTATTTTTCCCATCTTGTTTTCATTAGCTTCTCTTGACGGTAGGTCAGGTTAGGTGCTTTGCCATCTCTGCTGCTTCTGTCATCTCCTAATGTCAAAACTGACTTTTACAGGGGCTGTTCTTATCTTTGAGCTTTTAGAGCAATGTTTGTACGTGGGGTAGATTTTTTTCCTCTCTCTGTGTTCTTTGCTGTCTCTGCTTCTTGTCTTTTTGGTTTGTCTTTGGCTTTTGTCTTTCTGTTTTCTTGGCTCGGCTGTTCAGTAGCAGAGACAAAGTTATTGTTAGCTCTGGCTAAGAGAAAATACAAGATGGAGAGATGCTTCTTACTTTCACAGTTTAGTTTGATGCAAGATCTTCCATTATGAGCCTGATTTTGAATCCCACCCTGAGTTTTTCAAGCTGAAATTAATCCACCTGAAATTGCACAGGCAAACTTCTACGTCAAACTACAATTTCTCAGGAAAACTCGACTGATATTAGGCAAAACATTTGGGAGATAGGAAGATATTTTAAAAAGTGGGGTGATCTCACTTTTTGGATAATTCCCTAATGTTTATTTTAAAGAAATGTCATGACTCAAAACTGTCTTGACCGAGAAACTCCAAATTTGGGTTACTTTGTTGTCCCTGGCAAGGATAGGTACTTTGGACTCAGTTTGGAAGGGGGGGATGTTATAATTTAGATATTAGTAACAACAATGTCTACATACATTAGAAACACATTGGTTTTTTGAATACCACATTCTGGCTTGTGCATTGTTTATAAACCACATACCAACAGCCTTTGTGCTCTTTAAGCAGTATGCAGTGCTATACACTCTTTAGGAAGCACATAGCCAAAGGCTACCAGATGCCTGAACAGTTGCTATTATATCCACCAAGCAGGGTTAAGAAGCACTCGGTTTGAAGCATCTTCTGATCTCCACGGGAGTTTCTACAGAGTCTGTCAACTTCCTGGGCATTCTCAGGATTCTGCTGGCTGAGAAGACCCCTCAGTGCCTCTCTGGGCATATCCCAAAAGCGAAGTCTCAATGCACCTCGCTCTAAGCCTACTGCTTGACTGTGAGTAGTTCCCTGCATTAACTATGGCTATTAGGGAAGCAGCTAAACATTTCTCTTAAACCCCAGAATGCTGAAATATGGAAGTTCCCAAATCTAGGATTAAGGCCGAGGAAAGAGCAATAGTTAAAAGGGCAAGTGGCGATATGGAAGTGCTTGTGGATAAAAGGGTAATCCTGAAAGAATGTCATTACCTGAACTCCTTGGTCACTGGCAAATAAACATACAGAAAGCACAGAATTAGGGTAAACTACCTCTAAATATCTTGATAGGGAAGATGACTTTGTTATGCTTGAATCTTAGTACATTCAAAGGCAACTTGGTCTACCATGTAAGCTCTTCACAGCCTCTAAATATTCTGGTCTGTAATTCCTGGAGTCCTGAGTCTGCTTTTTGGGGTATTTTGCTCTTAATCAAAACTGATGTAGGTCAGGCAAGTATTTTATGAACCGGTATTACTCTGGCACGTACTAGGACATCTTAAAAGTGAGCTTTGAGTGAGCTTTGATTCCACCAAAACGTCAAAGTGGCAGACTTGGCCCCCGGCTGCAGATGAGTGCCAGCAGGGATAGTCTGGTCATGGGAGCGGGGAATTCAGCAGAGGCTGCAAAACTCTCCCAAGAAGGGCAAAGTAGCCCTTGCTAAGCTCCTTGCTGGCACAGTGAGACAGCTACCAGTGCACAAGCAAGGTGGCTTTGGTTAGGTAAGTTTACCTTAAAAAAACATTCTGTCTGCCATGTAGAGAAATGCTGAAACATCTTGAACCTCATCTAATAGCAGTACCTGTATTCACAATGAGTCTGGGATATTGTATCACCTAGTAAAACCATAGTCCAGACTCATTCAGAGTTTAAATACTCACAGTAATTAAATCAAACCAGTGAAATCAAATCCACTTCCAAAAAAAGAGACCCAGACACCTCCAAGATACCACTTTGAATGCTTCTCTTCGTAACATCCCAGTTGTCATGGGGAAAGTAGTGAAATTGCATACAAAATGCTGTTTCTGAAATCCTCTGCAGAGCAGTGAAGTGATGAGGAAGATAAGTCTTGCTGTGAAATGCATATATTTGCCATTTTGGACCCAAGACCTCTGTTCCACTCTGGAAGAATGAGAAGCAAATTTATTAGACTAGTGAAATGGGCAATGGATATCTCTTCAGTAGACAGCTTGTGTACTCCAGTGTTTAGATTTGGGATAAGTTGTCCACGCAAAAGGTAAATGAAGCTAATAAATTTAAGTGCATCTTCTAAGCACTAACTACCTTTTACCTTTGGGAGGGTGAATTTTTTGACAGGTTAGGATTTTCCAGAACACAGAACGCATCCTTCTTCCAAAATCAGTCTCAACTGTGTTTGCTGTTTCTTTCAAGCAACATCAGAAACACTTTGGGGTAAAGGATCATTCTCTAGAGAATACTTTGGTAAGACGAGGTGTCTTTAGCCAAGTATGACAATAGTCAACATAGCTCCTTGTGTACTTCACAGTTAAGAAATCTTATTGAAAGTTCAAAGGATTGGATTAAATTTCTCTTGGATTTCCTGTGATAATCTCAGTTGGATCATCTGCTCTTACATGTTAGAGCTCAACAATGTCTGACTCTGTTAAGGAAAAATGACGTTTATTAGACACAACTTTCCCTTACAAACCTTTCTCATCTGGCTGGGACAACACATGCTATTTAAAGGGCTGTCTTGCAGCTAATGAGAATTTTGTATAAAGGACCAAATGGGAAAGAATGAACTGCATTAGCCCTTTACCTTAAAAAAACCATGGTGATATTGGATTTAGCTTCTCTCTCCATATGTTAGATTCCATTTAATGTATACTGCAATTTCAGCTTTTGTTAGCAAAGATTAAATTCATCCTGCTTTGCATTGCTGCAGGACCTGGTTTGAAACACTCATACATTATCCAAATTCTTTACCAGAACACTCAGGAGTAGTTGCACAGAATTATCATTTTCAGGACCTGTGTGCCAGTCTGAAGGTCCAAAAGGAGGTTCATGAAATGTAATTTGGTGAACATTAAGGGTTAGAGTCCTTGGATATAGACTTTTATTTCAGGAGATGTGGTTTGTGGGTGTTGAAGGACAGAACATCAATCAAGTGGACTAACACTTCTTTTGGCTAGAAGAGTTATTCTTTGCATGTGCACTTCGTATCTTTGTTGGCATCCCCTTTTAGCAATTTTTAAGGGCATCTATACTTTGGGAAGGATGCATATATGTTTGTTGTGTTAAAATCTAAGTAGGCAAGTTCACCTAATAGCTATCATCCTAGCTGCATTGACATGAAATTTACTCAGCTAAGCATCTGGTCTGGTCTATGTCAAGTCATTGTAAGTTTTCCTGTTAACTTTAGAAGACCAGATTTCACTCACTCTTTTAAACATTTAAACAATTATTGTTCAGTTGTGACCTTGATGAGTGTTTCGAATACACCTGATAAAGGAAATAAGACTGTGATGTGTTGTACCATGTGGTGATAATGCATGCATTTGTTATTTTGTTTTGTTTAGTTTATTTTTATAGAGTACTTGAGGAGAAAGCTATAAATTTAAGTAGTTTAGTCTACTTGTTAAACAAGTGTAGTGATCTCTTTTGGGCCAGAGCTTCTTTTTTCTTCTATTTCTAATGCAGAAGTTCTCTTGTAGAGGGTTACCTATATGACAGAGGCAAGGGTTGCTAATTCTGTCTATTAGCAGATGTGGATTTTGCTTGAGCAAGGTTAAGTGACTGATAGTGATCTATGTCATGACTCAAATACAAGCATAGAAGAAAGTTTGTGCTGGCTTCCCTGAAAGAATGCCTTTGCTGATTTTTATAGGTTTCATCCAAAACCCAATAAGAGAACTCTTTGGTGCCATTAGAGAGGCAGAAGCATTTCCAAGAAAAAGGAAAATTTGAAAATCTGCATTTTCAGCAGTGACTAGAATTGGTTATTCCTCAGTTTCAAAGTTCACAAGCAGAGAATTCAAAGGAAAATTTGGAAGGATATCCAAATGAAAAGGGGGCCCAGTTTCAGATTGTTGGTAATTTCTGCTTTTCAGACTCCTCTTTTGAAGTATCTTCAGTCAAACATCTGAATCGCCAGTCATTTCAGACCTCTCAGGCTCATTCTTTTCTTTTTTCCTCATCTTCTTCTCCTTTCCTCTTTTCTTTTCTATTAAGGTCAAATCCTGCTTCTCGTGATGCCAATAATAAAACTCCCATTGATTTCAACATGAGCAGGAAATATGCAGTTTGCTATTTACCACAACCACCACAATGAATCTTTGGGAAGAATTCATTTATATTCATTCCAACGATGCCATGAAAAATGGGCTTTTGCTATTTTATCACATCCAAACTGTTGCTCTAACTCTAACATCCTAGCTGTTGCTAACAAGTCAGTGATGATTTGTAAACCAACAATTTATGGTAACCACATTCCATCCCCATTATGATGTGTGGTTTGGAAATGGAAAAGTAATCAAGACCTCCTGTTAAGAGACTTTATTTCAGTTGAATGTTTCTGTAAATAAAAGCATTTTGAAAGGATCATTGCTATATGTTTCTAACTCCAAATTGTTCATTTGATCTAGGCCTCATCTACGATCCAAATTCCTGCCAGGCTCTGTCTGTCAGGAGCGTGAGATCCCCAACGGTGGCATGAGCATACTGGCAAAGTTGTTTCCATCAATGTAAGTATTTTCACTCAACTGGATAGTTTCACTAGACTGGAACAGCAGTTCCATTTCTTGGAGACAGCTATGTCCTTTCCTTGGAGTACTTCACAATACTTTATCAGCACACTATAAGGGTACCGTGACATAAATAAAGGCCTCCTACTACAGTTACAGTAACAGATGAAGAATTATAGTCAGACCCATGATATGTAGTAATGCCCTTGGGAACTAAGAGCCTGCGTAGTTTGTGCAATACTTTGTCTTCGTTGTAAGGATTGTGGGCAGTCACTGTGTCACTAAGGAGGACTTTCCAGCACTTTGATGGGAGACCACCTAGAATTACTGGTAAATAGACTTGAACAAGGGGATTTTGTTCCAGTACTAGGTTCTGGTACCAACTAGGTTGAAAATCTTTTGATCTCTTTAACACTAATACACTCTGTCCTTTCAACCCTGTGTAAGAAGCCTAGCAGCCTGGGTTTGAGGTTAGAGCCACTTTGTTTGGTAACTTGCTAAAGGAGATATCAAATTAGGCAGTCTAGAGAGTGCCCTAATTAATCAGCACTAACTATGATATGATATGAAGATAGAGACCACAGTAATTAGGAGATAAGCCTCTCTTCCTATCCCCTCCTCTCCAGCAAAAATTACTACTTGATTAGTTTACATATCCCAGGATTGAGCACAATTCACTGGGGGTAGGATGTTAGCTCAAAGTATTTATATGAATGCTCTGATTTTCTGTTGAACAAAAGACTGACAACTAAAAATCATTCTCAAACTGACTTTTTTTTTGTGACGTAAGAGTATGAAGAGGTTTTGAGCATGTATGAATCCTCATGAGGTGTTCATTAACTGGACTATATTATAATAACGGTATGAAACTTAACAAATATTTTAAGTAACTTTCTAAGTAGTAATCTCCATAACATTACTGTGAAATACGCATTTTAAAGGACATTTTACCTCATTTGGTACAACAGACTGAAAAATAAGACGCATATCCTGGCAAAAGAGCTCATTCACCGTGGGTCACTACAGCCACAGGTCCAAGAGAAAAAGTGTTCATGGGCTTAACTCCAATTAACTCCACTGCTGGCTGACTGCTGCAAGCACAATGCCTTGTCATTAGTGGCAGCACAGCCATTCATGAGCTTGTATCATGGACTACACCTCTGAAATTTGGTTGAAAAAAACCCAGTATGTGTAAGGTTGAGAATAATCATGTTGAAGTAGTTTCCTGATGTGCCGTAGTCATGCTGCCAGGTGTGGCAAGCAGCAATGAGCAGTGGAAAGTGGGAGGAGATTGTAGGTGGGACTTTCTGAAGCCAATAGTAGTGTTGCCAAAGGCAAAACTATTTCAGAAAAGAGCCTAAATATTTCACTAAAGAGATTACCACCACATGGTCATAAGAGCTGCTAGATATAGGTTCTGGTGGGCCTTGAAAGGACAAGTTCTACCCCACCACACTCTGCAGCCAGAGAGCTACTCAAGTGTGATGTTGGGGGCCACTGCAGCCCAGCCAGTTTCACCTTCCTTGAGCAGCATTTGATAACAACTGGCCTCATCAGTTCTGGAAACAAGTCAAAATCTCAAAGCTGGGTTACATGATTTCATCCCTACCCCTCATTCTTTCCAAATAACCCCTTTGGGCATGGAATAGATTTCTGTCTCTCTTCTTTATTTTCACAAATATTTACTGTGCTGGTGTATATATCTTTGGCCTATTATATCACGCTCTTCTTTAATTAGAAAGTTACCAAAAGGAAGAAGATTGTCAACATTTGTCCAGTAGCAGGAGTCTGACAGGTAACAGGGCAAAAGTTAAGCTTAGAGCCACCGTGTTTACATTAATGCTAATGCTGCGCTACCACCTTGTGGACAGAAGGTAAATAGCACAGAGCTGCTCGACGGGCAGGTACACTATCCCTGTCCGTATGAAATAAGCACATCGCTGCTTGGGAAGGTGACTGTGGGCAGCCTAGCTGACAAGGACAGTGTAGTCTGAATCCTCCAGAATGAGCCAGTTCAGGATCAGGGCAGTCAACAGAAGCCAAACAGACCGTGAAGATCTGCTGGAGGTCTGAAGTGTGATAGCAGGTGAAGGGTACCTCTCAAAGGCATGTGGCAGTCTGATTCTGCTCTACAATATAGAGAAAAGCAAGTGGGAATGAAATCGTGTTCCTATGGTGCTACAGTACCAGTGCTTTTGTACAGGCAACTCCTCTGATCTGCCTGCTCTCAACTGCAACCTTAGGAGCTACCTGTAGCTTCCTTGACTGTCTTCTACCCACTACCTCAGCTGACAAGTCCTTTGGCTGCGTATTACCTTGGAGTCCCAGCTCCTCCATGGTTTTGTCACTACATGCTGTGATTACAGCAGCTGTCTTGCATTTCAATGCTGTGCTTCGGCGAAGAATAAAAATCAGAACACCACCTAAAAGTTCAGCTACTGAACATGTTATTAATAAGAATATTAATGGTAGCCTCTTCATCCCATCAGGACAAAGTGCCCTACGGCACTTAACCGATTCTAAGAGAAGGTGTATTCAGAACCCTATCTTCCTTTTCCCTAAAACTGAAGGAATCTACCTGCAGGTCTGAAACGCTGCACAATCAGAAGGGGATGTGCTGTATGATGTGCCTCCTCACACATGAACTACAGAGGGATTTGAGAAACAAGTGTTAGTAAGACATCTCAATTACATGCCAAAGATGATTGGCATGGTTCCATTTGGGTCTTACATGGCTGAAGGCAAAAGCTTTTGAGGGACTGAGCCTCCTGTTAGTCAATAGGCTAGAGGTACTGATTTATACTGATGCCAAATTCTCTCTGTGGCCTGTTGTGATACACAAAAGCAAACTGAGTCTTTCCACGTCCTGAGAATGTGTCCAAAAACACAGTTTATTTGACATTACAGAGCAAGCCTTCCTTAATTACCCTTCAATTAGAGTAGTTGTCTTCACATGGAAAATTGGGTGTACACTGGAGCAAGCACATGAACTTGGGTCTCTAACTTGACTATTATTACTTTAATGGTAGATGTAAAATTGTTTCAACTTTCCTTCTGTCTTATCTCTCCCACCGTCTACATTTTCATAAGACAATTTGAGCATTTTTTCAAGGATTGCTTCTTCCAATCTCAAGAATGGTCTAGCCTGACATGCAGGAAGCCGAGGAAAGACAGCAGGAGACCTGCATGGATGAAACAAGGAGCTCCAGACAAAACTCAAACTAAAAAGAAACATGCAAGAGTTGGAATCGGTGTCAGATAAAGACGTTATTTCAGGCAGGGATGATGTTAGGAAAGCCAAAGCCCAGCTGGAATTGAATCTGGTGAGGGATGTAAAGGGCAATAGGAAGGGATTCTACAATATACCTCCAACAAAAACTGGGGGAATTGTAGGCATGCTGCTGAATGAGGATACGGACAAGGCTGAGGAACTCACTGCCTTCTTGACTGGAGAAATGGGATAACAGGAATTTCAGGAAGCTCAGCAAAGTGCAAAATCCTGCACCTGAGGCGGATTAGCCCCATGCACTAGTGCAGGCTGGGGATCCACTAGCTGGAAAGCAGCTTGGCAGAAAAGGTCTGCTGGCAGGGGGGTCCTGGTGGACAACAAGCCAAGAGTCTGCCCTTGAGAAAAAGATGGCCAACAGCATGCTGGGCTGCATTAGGAAGACTCTTGCAGGCAGATGGAAGAAGGTGATCCTTCCTTTCTGCTCATCACTGGTGAAACCATATCGGGAGTGGTGCAGCCAGTTGCTGGGCTCCCCTGTACAAGGACATGGACACAGTAGAGCAAGTCTAATGAAGTAGGGTGATGGACTAGTCAGTCTCTAGAGGTCCCTTCCAACCTCTGTGATTCACTTCAATAGAATGTTCATTATTCTAGACATAGTTCTGATCGAAGCAATGCTCCTGTATACAACTTCTTGCTCCCTTTTTGACAGAGAGAGGAAAAACATTTATATCTTTCGATTCTGCTCTCAAGATAACATTCAGCCCACAGGTACTGTGGGACATGGGTCCCTGTACTCTCTCCAGCACTTTTCCCTGTCCTACTTCTTCTGTTGCTCAAACTTATTGAAGCATTACAGCTCCCTTCTGGCCCCAGCTTCTGTCTCACAAGGAGATTGGAAAGACCAAAGTATATATATTATTTTTGTGTGTGGCGGAAGCACAGGATAAGCTTAGAGCATGAGGGATAGTACATGTACTGCAGGTGCTTTTCTACTCCAGCTCTATGTAAGACTGGTCTTCTAATTCAGGATCCTTCACCCCTTGTTCTGCCTCAAGCACAGCCAAATTGCTACACAGGACTACCATGAATCTAGAACTCTCTCCCATTTATGCTCACCTGCTGTCCTTTTGCTTCTCTCGTCCACTGACTAATACTGTGAAATAGCACTGTGCCATGGAGAAATGGGTTGCGTACCAAAGACCTTAATCTTAAAGATGTGTTAATTTCATCCACTGAGATCTTGATAGTTAAAGATTTTCATGTCATGCCGAAAATAACAACTTTACTGACAGTGGAAGTCTGGTAATGTGACAAATGCTGAATCTGTTTCTCTGGAGAGAAATTTCTAGCAGAAGACTGTGATGGTGCTGTAGGAGGAATTCAGAGCAAAACAGTTCTTGCTGGTGTCCTCAGCTATGGGAGTACATTCTTTCTTACTTCTATGAGTTGGGATCCTTAAGTAAAAAACTATTTATCCTTTCTCCATGTTTCCTAAATGATATAATTTATCTTATGCTGTTTTGCACACAAATATAAACAGGATTCCATAATCTCAAAACGGATATATTAGAAAGCACAAACCCTGAACTTCCTTTCCTGGATTCTCAGGCAACATAGTGGGCCATGTAGCGTAGCCTAAGATAGCTCTTCTGATACTGGTGGAGTAATTCCATTTTATACCAGCTTAGGATACAGAACTAAGCCATCAGTGAGATTCAGGCTGCGCCCAACTGACCTCTGTAATAACTTTTAGTTTCTTCAGCTGTTAGTCAATGCCTAAAGGCTTTAGTAAACTGCTGGAATGTGAAGAACAATTTGCAGAAATCAATCAGGAAATTTTTTGTACAGCCCATCTTTGCCATTTAAGTACTAAAGAGCGAGGTGTTTCTGTAGTTTTCTGCATATGACATCATTGCTGCTTTGCTTCATGTTTTCAGTCTGGTTCCTGGACAAATAGAGATGTCATGGCAATGGGAAAGTCAATTTTATCCACCCGAATTTGGTTCTTTGTCTATTTTTAACTCCATTTAACCAAGTAAGATAGCAATGCTGAAATTAATGATGTAAAAAAGTACTGAGAAAACGTGGTTGAATGCTTTGCCCACAACCCAAACAGGCAATATCATCATAAAGCCATTACCACATTAGTGATGGGGTGAAATTACTACCAAACTGTGTGTGCAGTTGATAGTACATGATACATTTGTAATAGGAAGCCCATTCTGGTAACCTTTGACATGTTTCCTGCCCAGGGATAAAAATTGGTAATTGCAAGAAAGTTACAGCAAGCAACAGTGGCTACCAAGTTTCATTTATGAAACTCCTTCCTGCTCAAGCTCTCAGCAGCTAACACAATTTTTCATTAAGGGGGCTAAAATTCAGGTTTGGTTACAAAGCCTGTCTTTGTAGGACACCAGAGACACAAGAATTGAGTGAAATCATTTTGTTTACTCAGATTTAAACCGAGAAATATGAACTAATGCAAGAGTCAGAAACAAATTGAAATGTCTGAAGTACAAGACTTAACCACTGTACAAAATTCATATCATCATCCAACAAACATTCCATTTCTAACCCATCAGTTTTGGGATTCATTCAGGAAATACTTAAAAACAGGCCTTCTTTTTTTTAATGGGTTCTATTGAGAATGTTTCTAACACTCTTGTATAAAACATAATGATGATCATCCGTGTCATCTTGTTAGATGTTCTTGAAAGGCAGGATTTGTTAATTAACAAATTAATAGATATTTTCCTTCTATGAGTTCATTTTAATTGTCCATTTATGTCAGAGTAGTTGAAGTGTGCCAGTCTACCACTTCAAGGAATATTTCTATAATACTGATAGTTGAGGGTTTTTTTCACTGTCAGTAACTATAAGAGGAAAGTACAAAATGCTGCACAGTGATATGACTGTAAATGGATCCTTCATTTTTACTCCCACATATTAGCTATTATCCTGTTCAACAGAAATTTTGCTGTTGATTCCGAGTCTGTAAGTGGGATGAGTCAAACTGGCTTCAGTAAAGTCAACAGCGTATTCTGCTTTATGACATGCCATGCTCAAACTCCACGACTTCAGCAACAGCTAAAATAGGCCACATGATTGTAAATGGTATCCAAAATCACTACAAAGCAGCCAATTCAGATATGGAAATTCCAAACTGGAAGATTCTTTTAGTTACTGTGTCTGACAGGTGTTTTGGCTATGTTTAAGATTTAGTAGTTTATGGCTAAATCTATCATGAGAAATTTTGTGAAAGACATACCTTGAAGACTAACAGTACTGGTTGTGGATGGGAGCAGAGATTTGGTTTGGATACATCAAGAGGTAGCTGTCATCTCTTTTACCCAAATGTACCCATTTTTTGAGGTCTTAATAGCCTTCAGCAAGGGCCAGGTTTAAGTTTAAAAGGCTCCATTTGTTGCACAAGTTTCACCCAAAACCCTGGGAAAATAATATCAAAATTTCTCATGTTCAGTGATCTAATTTCCTCCATTTGCAAACACAAGTCAGGGGGATCAATAAATAACATTTAAAATAAAGCGAGAAAAGAAAACTCACGGCAAAATAGTTAAGCAGGGTAAAAGCACCTAGCATACAACTATAGTAATAAAAATTTTACAGTCTTCTGCTGGGGACGCAGTGTTTGGCCAGCTGCTCACTTTCCCCTCTAGCTTTCAATCAAAATTTAGGATTCTAGTGTCTTGCAGGGCAGCAAGGCTTGGTCAGCTTCAGCTTTAAGACCCCTTTTCTGCTTTCGAACCCCATACTGAAAGTAAATGTCTTAGATAAGGCTAACTCTCCTCAGGCACAGTTAAAAAGTCGTAATTGACCTTGAATCCTCTACACTCTTACAGGTCTGAACTTTCCTCCTTCATGCTAAAAAAGCTCCCCTTTCAAACAGAAATGTTTCTTGAATGTAATGAAGCAGCATACACAAAACAAACATGTTTTAGACCTATCTACTTTCCATTGCTTGTCCCTTTGCTCTGCCAGCTATCAGCCAGACTCCTGTTCTAGCCCGACTTTCTTTCCCCTGAGGAATTCTTGTGGTGGGAGAGACTGCCAGAGATTTACTTTCACTTTGGGCCTCAGCCACCAGCGTTACCCAAAGTTAATGTATATTTAATACGATACAGCCAGTAACCCTTTCTGCCAACCTCTGACCACGTGCCAGCTGGAGAATGCTGTGAAGTAATGTCCTCTAACTAAATCTCAAAGCCCACGTATAAACTCCTGATTAGTGGTGGGTGAGATTACTGGGGATGTATGCATATACCCCTCTGTTTCTTTGCCAGCTGGAATTCCTCCATGCTGTAGGATATCCACGGAAGCAGGCTCCAGAGAACCTTCTGTTTTTGCAGTACATGCATAAGGCAAAGCTACCGGAGGGTTTTTCCTGGTAGCTTCATTTCCTGCCTCAAGCAGTCATGTAACACTTCTGTGTGTGGTTGATTTATGGTCACAATTCACTGGGTAAGTTATGGCATTTCAGTGATGGCTGTAAGGCGATCTTCATGTGTGTAGTTGTACATGGAACAATTTTGTGCTTTAGGTTTCTTCAGGCATACACTATTATTTCCATGGAAGTTCGTTTTTTTGGGGGTTTTTTGCTTGCTTATTCCTTCATGGATCAGCAGATACAAGGAAAACTGAATGTAATGAAGTTTCCTTTCTTGAAAGGTCTTTTTTTTTTTTTTTCCTCCCCCCCCCCCCCAGTATTTCTTTAATTGGTTAAGTGAGATTTATATTCACCAGGTAGTATAAAGGTCAAAATGTTAAGGGAACCAGAGGGAAGTGATTGAGAAGGTCTTTCTGAGGATGACAGCTCTGCCTTGTAATACAATACTACTTCTCATGGGAGTGGGTGGGAGGCCTGCCTAAATTTCCTCTTCCTGTCCTGCCAAATTCCCCAAATTGCATAACTGTGTATTCTCCTTACACAGTGGTACCCTTGGCATCCCTAGTAAATCTGCAGGGAAGCAGTGAAGCAGCTGGAGTCTTGAGGGTGGACCAAAATTGGTAGAGGACAGACTTGGTTAGCCAAAAAGCAAAATAAACCCAAACCCATGAACTGCATTTACTAACTCTCCCATGTATAACAGAACAACACAATACACATTTAATAACATACACTATTTTGTTCTAAATGCACTCCATCTAGGAAAAATAAGTTTATCGGGATAAGCAAAGCACCCATGGGGAGTTCATCAGTTCAGTTTCAAGTCACAAGATGTGTTTTACTTGGCTTTGGAGCCTTCTTGTGCAAGATTAATGTGAAACTGCTGAAATGCAAACTGACAAAAAGACATATTTTTACTGGTTGGTGCTTTTTCGTCTGTGCCATTATTTTCATCGGGAGGCCCCATCGCTGCCTTCCCCATCACCCCTGCTTTAGACTGACAGGAGCATGAGGTACTTCTTGGCTTCTGTGAGGAAATGAAAGAATGACTGTTGGAAGAGCAGCATGACCAGTGTACCTCATAAGGATGTAACCCTGAAGGCTTTTGCTTTGTCACTACACTGAATCAGAAGAGAAGAATTTGGACCTCCTTAGAGGGGAGTGTCAACCATGGCTATCCTGGGGTAGGTTTTGCCTGAGTAAGGAGTGAAAGATTTGCCTCCTTTGGAAGAATATTTATGCTTCTTAAAAGTTCAAGTAGCCAAATTCATTACTTTTGAAGCTTTTCTAAGCTTTGCTGGAGCCTACCCTAGCCATGTGTGCCGGCTAACTGTCATTAAGACAGTAAAAAAGCAAGTGCATCTGCAGAGGTTTTGATAATCCTGCTCTATTTTCTGTCTACAGCACCTTAAATAGGCTCGGTACTGTCACTGGGATTGCTCGAGAGATCGGGTACTACTCAGCATGTGTAAGGGTGGGAGAATCTGGCTCCAAATGGTTTCTTTTTCTCTCCTTGCTACAGGAACTGGAAAAGACAAGGGTGTGTGGGCGGGCCTGGAGTCCCTCCAAGGAAAGTGTGAGGCCTTGGGCAAAACAAATCCATCAGGTCTCTCATTTCTTCCAAATATAGGTCTGTTCTGAGCAATAGCCAAACTCAAGTCTAAACTCCACATTCAACCGTTTCAGAGGGAATACATGAAAAAGACCCTATGGCTTACAGAGTCCATCTATAGAAAATATTTTGATAGCTCTTCCGCTCTGGCATTATCTTCCACTTAAAAAAAGAAAAAGAAAACACACAAAACTGGAGCACATGGTTCAATTTTCACTGTAAAACAACTGATTGATGAAAATAATACTTCTGAAAACAATCTGTTGCGAGCTATCGAGCATTTTTGCCTATGCACCAATTGGCAGGAAGTAGACAGATAAATTATTACAATATGTAACAAAACAAACTGCTCTGAAGAGAAATGGTATTTGTGTGTGTGTGTGTATGAGCAGGATAAGTAGAATTAAATCCATAAAAGTATGCTGAGAGATCATCCTCCATTGCAGCAGAAATGTACTGGAAGCAAAGGAACTCACTTCAGCTCTGTCCCCGTCTGAATCTCTAGCAAAACAGTGTTTATAATATGCAAGTGTTCTCCTGGAGTAGAATACAAGAATCCTGGACTTATTTTTAAAAAAAAAAAAAAGTAAGAACTTGGGATGTTCCCACTGTTGAGAGGAAGGGGTCTCATAGCCGTTTTTGCCAAGATACTTCCAAATTTTTCAGGCATCACCACATTTTAATAAAATGGAGCAGTTTCAGCAGCTCCCCAGATCTTGAATACTCTATTACTGCCCATGGGAAAATTTTCTGAAGTGCTTATGGACATGAAGATTTAAGAGACAAAATCCCATTAACTTTCAATAAGACAGTTTCTTTAGAGCCTGGCACACGGACAAATTACAGTGAGATAAGCTCTGTATGAAATAACAGCATGTGAATTGCTCTGTTGTGACTTTCTGTGTACATGCTCCTATCCCACAGTGACCAGTTAAGGCAGAGATGATGACTCCTTTTCCATGAAGAGCCAAATCACCTCACATTTACCTCAGAGTTCAGACCATGTACACTGGCAGTTCATGAATAGCAGTGGACGAGCTTGCTCTGCCACATGCTAAATGTACTTTTGAAAAAATAAGTAGTAGATTCTAAGCTGTGCAGGATAAATCTACACCGACTTTTGGGGATCACTGTCACCCAGCTTGAGCCATGAGATCCACATTGCCCCCGTTTATGCCATACCCGTAACCTGCCCATCTGCATGCGCTGCTGCTGAGAGGATGGGGAATCCTTCTAGGCATGAGCCCTCTCTTCTTTTCCTGAACTAGTCTCTACTTGTGGATAGTAGAGGAAGTAAGGGGACACGAAGAGCATGAAAGTCTGGAAAAGGCAATTATGGGATTGATTCTGGGAAAGGTGACCTGCAGAGTGTAGATAAATATCTGACACATTTCAGAGAGGGACTGGAGAGGGAGGCAAGACAAGTTGGAGCACAGATTTGGTACTGTGAGGCTATATGGCTGCTAGTGATTGATCTTAGGTTTTACACTAGATGTTCAGTAGATTTGGTCTTTTGGTTATTACTACAGTCATCATGACATCAATAAGAAAAAAAGATTTTTAAAGGTCTCCAGGAGCATACGAATCCCATGAAAAAACAATGGGACTCTATTTCTTATATGCTTCTTTGAAAATACATCCTTACACTCACATTTCCTTCCCGGAATCCAAATTTCCCTTTCAAATTAAGCATCCTTATATGTCACAGTGCCAGAGTATCATGGGCCTATTATTTTCTAATTTTTTGTAACCAAGGGACAAATATTTTTCAATCTCAAATATGACAGGAAATTATTTAGCCATATTTGAAGGCTACTGAATGAGATGAGAGTCTAAAAAATAAATAGTGAGCAGAAGTAAAGGGTTCATCTTACAAAGTCTTGCGTTTGCCCACTGTAAGGGAACCATTCATAGTTTGTGAGCACAATAGCTGATCACAATTGCTAGCAGAAATGAGCTAGCTGCGAGGACTGCTAACTCTAGGCAGCTAGCCAACCTAAAAGATTGTTATCATGTCATCGAAACAGCAAGTAAAAGACTGTGCTATCTTGCAACAGATAACTTGGAAAGGTGGCAGGTGAATAAAAAATCCTGCAAGGGTTCAATAGTAACAGATAAATACACTCCAAAAAGCGGCAGCTCATATCACCTACCAAAAATTAGAGGAAGTCTTGTTTGTCATTGAAACACACTCAATAGAAACTTATTAATGTGGCTAAGTCAGCAGCCTAAATTACAGTGAAAAGATTAGCTCGACAGAGCTGTTTTATGGGTTAAAGATTTTTGCATGCAACTACAACTTCATCACTAAATCTTCAAGTGCTGGAACTGTCTACAAGCATCTCAATGCCAGGTGAGATGTACTACCGTAGTTTTAAGAGAGGTTTTCGAGGGCCAAGCAGAGGTCTTTCAGTTCCTCTTTCATTTGACAGAGTGCCCTTTTGACTTTCTGAGGTGTGTTCATAACCTCTATGCTGCTGGTGAATGGGTCGTAGTGCAGAGAAAAGGGCTTCTTGATCTTCATCATGTAGTTTCTGGGGGGGAAGAAGACAGAGCTGCTAGTTCAGAAGCCATTTCCCTAAATGTAGAACATGTACGACCTAATTTCTCAGTATGTAGGCATGGACTAATTTGGGAGAAGAGGTTGCTGTGAGACCCTAGTCACTGTTACTCCTTAACATTGTTTGGTGCAGTATATCCTCTCCACAGCGGAACTACTTGCAGCCCAAAAGGTCTGCAGTGCCTGCTTTTCAGCATGGCTGGCTCAGACCTGTCTGTGCTCTTACAGCTCTGCGTTAACACACTTCAGAGTTATTACAACCACAAGCTGAGGAATGCAGCAACACAGCATGTCTGCCTCCTTCGCTTCCAAGAAATAACCTGGAGTAGCTCTTTCTGCGTAAAATTTTAAGAACCTGTTGATTCTATGCATCCTGGGCTATTTTGCCGTCTCTGTTGAAAGAAAAAACATGATTGCTTGCCATTTTTGACAATGTTTCCACTACATGCTGGTAGGAAGCCCCTGTACTGATGTTGCCTTATGTTTTCCATTCTGACAGTTTCTTGCTCCTTCGATTATTTTGAGCAGCTTTGGCTGAGCAACTGTCTTCAAAAAATGTATGAAAAAGCTTCAAGTCTGAGAATGGTGTATTCCTTGTCCTTGTAAGTTCTTTTCAGGTTTGCCTGAGTCAAATGCTCTTGAAAGTCCTCTTTCTTCTGCCAGTGAGTTCTCAGCCATGTTTTTATGCACTTTAATAATTTAGTGTGAACCTTCAGATTTAAGACAAGGGGCCTAACTTGCCATTGCTATAACCCCAGCAGACAGTGCTTCTGGGGAAGAAGTCAGGGGAGTAGGTAAGAAATCTGGCCCAGGTTCTCTTCCTCTAATAAATTCCTCTTTTCAGCTCCTTCACGCTCCCCAGCAGCTTCACAACCAGCCTCCTGCCTCCAGCCAGAATTGGTCATGTTGTTCTAACTGTTGGAGATGAAGGCCAGAATTTAAGCCCTGCTTACTTTAAAAAAAAAAAAAAATTAAAAAATCCTTACTGCACAGTCAAAGAGATGCATTTAGAAACACCTCAAGCTAATTTGAAATAATGTTATTTAGGTTGCAGTCAGCTACTTTGTAGAAATTAGATTGCTTGTGAATGCTGATTCTGCATTCTTGTGCAGATATAATCAGAGGAGAAAGGCAATCTTGTTTTTAAGACCCCTGCTGATCCATGTTAATTCCTGAGTCTGCTATAAAATTTCCATGTGACCTTGGATAAATCAGTTCTTCACGACCTCCTATTTGTATGGACTAGCACAGATGCACCTAACTGTGGGATTGTGCTCTACTCTCCCTATCCAGCTACAGAAGTTGGAAAATAAGGCATTGCTAAGGTGAAGTATGGGATGGAGCATAATAATATATAGCCATGTTTTTCTGTGAAGCTTTTATCAGGTAAACAACCTCATGTTTAACTTTGTTGTAAAAAAGCCATCGTGCAGATGAAGTGTGTGGTGAGATTGCGTGGCATGGTTATTGCAGTAGCAGGAGATGTATTTGAGGTTAGGATTTGAGACAGTGATCCCCCCCTCAATGAAAATACACACACTTTACTTACTGAAGCTTGGCCTTGGCATCTTCCAGATTTTCTGCTACAAAATAGACAGGCTGGAAGGCTTGATCCTGATACGGGTGAACTGCAGTCACTTCTGGATCAAAAGGCTTGTACTCTGGCTTGTTTGATAAAGCGTACTTTGTAACAGGAACAACACAGGTTAGAACAGGTGAATGAACATAGCAAGAATTAGTGCCTACTGGGCTGTGAAATGCTCTTTGTGGAATAATTAAAGGTAATATCAATTCCCAGACTTTCACAGGTGAAAGCTGCTTTTCATAATTAGCAGTTGATAAACCAAATAAAAATATTTTTTAAAAAGAAGAAGACGAAAAAAGAAAGAGATATTTTCTGTATTACAGTGATGTATGACTGCATACCATAGCCACATTCTCAGACAGGGAGGGGAAAGTCTATGCCACCCCCCAAAATCTGAATATCTAGAAGAAACAATAATATCATTCTGCTTTTTTCAACCAGTATCATAGAAGATTTACAGTATTGTGCAGCAATATTTCCAAGTCCGCAGCCGGTGTCACAAATCTCACATTTCCTCCTGTGCTGAAGAACAGACAGAATGCTCCTGGCATTTTCTGCACAGCTCCCATGCCAGTTACACAGCCTAACTATACTCTGTGTGTGCATGTTTGTGTTTTGTGCCCACAGAGGATGTCCTCTACATTTTTCTCAGACTCTTCTATATTTTCCCCTCAGGCAGACAGTAGGATTATGGAAGCCGCTTATGTCTACACTGCAGTCCATAGGCACATTTATAATTTGTTTAGATACTGGAGCTACCTTTAATCCGGCCAGCAGCAGAGCTGGTGGCAGTGTGATTGTGTAGGTATTGGTGTTGGTTGTTTAGCACCTGCACAGGGTCCTGGGAAGGGAGGGCAGCTCAGGCTCAACATGAGTTCCTGAACCGTTTGTCTGCCCCTAAGACGCGAGTGAGCTAGTTTAAAGCTCGCTCAGCGCCAGTGCCTTTTGAACTGCACTGTAGATGTGCCTAAAAGCTAGTTTGGCCTCCAGTCAGCCAGGATGGTGAGTGAGGTGGCCACTTTGGTGAAGTGTCCTGGGTACAAACAAAAAGGAAAAAGGCAACTCATCCCAGTCAACATCGAGAGCTTACTTTCTGCCTTCAGCCTGGTCGGTGGGCCCCAACCACCCAGGGACAGTCTTTCAGCACCAACCCCTTTTTTGAAGTCTGCCTGTTTGTCTTTCTCTCTTCTTTACCAGCCTTCAGAAGGCTCCCTTCACTATTTTATGATCCAAAGGCCAGCTCCCATGGTACTTGTAAAGAACTGGTAAGAGTGGGTGACACTGCACAAGACTTACAGCTCAATCTGCTAACTGGAAAAATTCAGATAGTACCCTTAAGCATATTTTTAGATATTTCACTGAACTGAGCCTGACCTCTCCATCACTGGAGGCCTGCCTTAACCAATAAGCCAATTTGCCAAAAAATAGTGCAGAAATTAATAGAGGGCCTTTTTTTTTTAAAAAAAAAAAAAAAAAAAAAGAATAAGAATATAAAATGCTAAAAGATGGTGTTTTTCCTATTCTTCGTTTGCAGTGTGTAAATGAAGAGTAAACCTCAGAGAGCACTCATACAATCTAAGATGGATGGTATACACAAACATGAGGCTGTTCTTATAATTTTAAAAGCTCTGGGGACTAATGGGAAAAGATTTCAGAAACTCAAAATCTGATAGGGGTCCCACATTGTTGAAGCAGTGTTGAAGCAGAGCTGAAATCCCATTGACTTCAGTGGAAGTTCAGCTTGAAACCGGATGGCCTTAAAGGCCTCTACAAGTTAAGTACTTGTTGTGCTGCAAGAAAAGCATGTGTAGCACTGAGTGCTGCCAGAAGTGTGGTATGAGCCATAAGATTTTACAGTATGTAGGACAGAGTCCAGCTGAGTGTTAACAGGAGAAGCATTTTGGATAATGTAGAACAGCTGACAGAATGTAGTGAAATAAACAGTGCAATACCAAGAGCTGTTGGGGAGGAATACTCACAGTTCAGAGGAGGCAAGGTTGGCCAGCAGTCAGACCCATTACAACTGTTCAGTTTAGACTTGGGTATGGTTATCCTTTCCCTTCTGATACCTAGCTGCTCTCACTAAAGGATTTGTTTAGGTAACATGGATTCAAGTGTAAGTCTCACGCAGAGGGCGTCCAGCTCTACTTCTCACCCTCTGCCTTTCTCCCAAGTTATGCCCTGAGTTTGGGTGGGATCAGCTCATCCATGGAAAAAAAAAACTACCTGAAACTGAGTTCAAACAGGTCAGAGTGGGTACTGTGGAGAAGAGGAAAACATTCTGAAGATTTCATAGTCAGGATGTGGTTCCGTGGGTTACAGTCATACACCCACAGACCATCAGTCCAGGCTACAGTTCAGGGATGTTCCTAGGCTCCTTGTTGATGCTAAGTTCTCACATAACATTCGCTGGACGTACTGCTGCTCACTCTCTCCAGCTGGTTAGATGCTATCTTCTTGCAGCCATCCACCTAGCCTTACTAACTCGTGCCTTTATTGCCTCTTCAGAGACAAAACCATGCTGCTATTCCTGGTTCAGAAGATTTCAGTGATGAGGAAACCCCTCCTTTGCTGCTGCGTGCCTCCTCGGTGACATGACCTGCAGTGAGTCTGCCTGTGCCAAATATGCTGATCAGCTAAATGATATAGAATCGAATTTGGGGCCTTCATCCACAAGCCCATGTCTGGGCTGATACTGAGAAGACTGGCAGATAATTATCAGGGTGGACAACAGCTTTCTCTCAAGCAGCAGCAAAACTTATCTAGAGCTTTCCCAAGAGCCAGTCTAAGACTGCGAAATAAGCTCTGCAAGAAACTGAAGGGTATCATGAGCCTCGCTACCTTCCAGTCTTCATCTTCTCTAACAAAACTGCCTAGCCACTGCTGTTTTTCTGAAAAAATCCCTTCTGCGAAGTAGACACTACATTACACATATTTCCTCTCTTCAGCTCTAAAAGAAATAGCTGGTATACATTTTCAATTTGCTGGCAGGTACACTCAGGCATAGGACCTCAGCACTTTATGTACATTGCCTCTGCCTATGCTGAAGGTAGAATCAGATGCTTATGCAGACTAGAATGATTAAATGGAAACATTTATCTAATTCAGTTTTGTTCCAAATAAAAATCTGTGAGATGAATCTCTCAGCTGTAAAAGGAAACTTCAGCACTTAAGGCCATGGATATAATTAATTTGTGTACAAGAATTTTCAGACGCTCGAGGTGAAGTGCACAGAACCCATTAGGCTGCTGTCCCAAAAGCTACAGAGTAATGAACTTGCAGAGCTCACACAAGGATTGTACCAGCCACATAGGAGCTTTTTTGATGAACTACTTATGTTCATCTTCAGACTGTCTGAGGTGTAACATGCAAGATGGACACACTTTTGGAATGGGGGGAAATCCTTCTTCATTACCTATTGAACATAAATGTTATCACATCTGCATCTAATTTCAGTAATATGATGGATAAAGACCTAGGTGGACCCAGCTGTGTCAAAAGTTTATCCAGAAGCATTACCCAACAACTACTGACGATAAAAGCAATGACAAGAGTCTTCCGTTTATCAACTCAAGGACAGTTACTATTTCCATTGTCAACCTTAGAGATAGGGAATTAGAGACAGTGAAATTTTGGTGTTACATAGCACAGTTTTGTGAACAAGCAGTTCTTGCTTACTACATTAATCAAAAGTAGAAGAGCTTGTTGGTGTCTGGTGAAGGAAAGAGTAGAAAGAGAGAGAGCACGTCTGGTACGCTCAATTCCAGCCACCAAAAGTGAGCATTTCTGATGCTCACTTTTACCTTCGTTGGTGTCAAAATTAGACAGAAAAATCATGCAGACTGATTCTGTGGTGCATATTACTATGAAAGCTACATAAGTGTCTGACAAATTATTACTTCTGCCAATTAGTACCCTGTTTAACATGTAAATTAATTTGATTTAAAACTATAAAGTAGGCGGGCAGGGTAGAATAAATGTTACCTTCAACTGTGCTTTGATATAGGATCTTTTTGGTTTTACAAGGTAAAAAAAAGCAAGCCTAGGTTTCCTGTTTGTTGGCTGTGAATATAGCAAGCGCTGAAGGATTCTCAGAAAAGCAGTAGCTTCAGCCTTATCCTAGAGCAGATAGACATGTAAACCAAATGCATTGCACCGGAATCTAATTTGTAGGGGAGTTCATTGAGCTGCTGTTTCAAAACTATAAGTTTCACTGGTCTACAGACAAGTGCCATGATAGCGCTAGCGCACTTCTGCTCACGGTCAGGAGCAGTCAGGCACAAGATAAAGTTGTTATGCAGAAAGGAAGGCGTATGTATTTCCCTAGAAGGCTAATGAGCATGCAGATCTCTCAGCTTAACAAGAGAGAAAGCTCTGCAAATCGTATACCACAGAGTTGCAAGAGTTGCAATCATATACCAACAAATTGCAAATTTTGGGAGAAAACTGGTGCTAAACTCAGCAGGTGGCAAAATGAAGATTGATGTCTGGGAGGGTTCCCCTTTCTATATGTTAAGTCTCAACTGCCTCTCTGTTGGGACTCCTATTAAAAATGTCTTTGGTTACATTAACATATAGTTTCTTCCTTCTGTCACTTGGCTGGGAAGGGGGCTGACCTGTATACCATTAGCAGAGTTTTGTAATAGGTTTATTGTCATAACAATCCAACTATCTCCACTTATGGGAGTCCAAGCTGTGCTAATTCAGCCGTGGTTCCATGTGAATGTACTATGTAGCTGGCTGCTAGGCTGTTGCGTCTATGCATTAATCTTAAAATATACCTCTCATGAAAGAATTGATTTCTGATTTATAAAAACGCTTGAAAAGGGTGCTTTTTATTTTCCTTTGGCTCTTACTAGTTCAAAACAATCATCCAGTATCTGCACAACCTGAAGCAATTGAGACCTACTGATACCAGTTCAGGGCTTTTTTGTGCTTAGAAACGATCATGTATTTCAGTGCAGATGAAAAACTGAGGAGAAATTAATATATCCCCTACCAACTGTTTGTCTGAAGGAGGGGAAACCTGTAAGCTTTCTGCAAAGGTGCACAGTCCCTCTTTACACACTAATATGTCCAAGCAGGGCAGTACCAAACCTATGTACACAGATTTTCATCTACATAAAACTCGAGCTGGTATTAGTTTTAAAACTTATTTAGGAAGTAAAATCCTAAAGCATTTTCTTTTTATCAGGGTCCATGCTATTTGCAGTTTCTCCACACTCTATTTGGTCCAGTCAGTCAGTGCTTTTCTGATCCATATGTGCATGACGAAGTAGCAGAGCTCATAATAGGCATAATATTGCCCTCTAGTGAGTAATTCAGAAAGGTACCTGAGTTTTATGTTAAAGTCAACTGCATTACTAGTGGATAGGAGCAGTAAGAAGCAAATCTAATACTTTATAGAGTTGGTTGCTTTTGTTGCATTTCATCTCGTTAGGTGGAAGACAGGTACAATCCTACAGTAGTTTTACCCCTTCTCAGTAGCTTCTGGGAAGGGAGAATCTATTTCTTTGCAAAAGAAAAGTCAGTGTTTTAAATCATATTGTTTTATGGGAGGAAATAATATTTTGCTTTTACCAGAGAGTTTAGAAAGCTGCATTATAGAAATATTTCAGTACCATACATCTGACACATACCATAAGCTCCCCATAAGATGAAAGCAGTCCTGCCCCGTAAGCTTTGATGGATCCGTTTTGCTTGCAGAGACCAAACTCCACAGTGAACCAATAAAGCTGGTAATAAGAGCAAATTGTGTAAAACAATCTTAACAGGCAGTTCATTTTTAAGCTTCTCATTTTTTCTTTCATTTTCTTTTATCCTTATTCCTTAATGTCTTTGCATCTTCAAATTTTATAGTTGTATATTTTAAGAAAATTAATTTTTCTCCCAACATACATAACACACACAGATTATAACATATTTTTTCAAAACCTGCCATCCTTCCCATTCTCACTCTCAAAAAAAAAAAAAGGCTAATGATAATTACATGGGTAAATAATGTCATAATGTCCTATCCCCTTCTTTTTTTGAAAGATTTTACAAATTACCTTGCAAGCTATTAGCTTCATTATAGTCAGAGGGAACTGACAGATTTCAGCCCATAGTCCCCAGAAAGAGAGGTAGACCCTCTCCCAGAGGGTTTGATACCCTCAGAAAGGTATACTTGAAAGGACAGTTTCCCTCCTCCTTTGTCTGTGTGATGGCATTCAGAAGAACTGAAGAATGACTTATCCCTTAGCGGCAATGTGCCCTTTAAGATTATGCCAATGGCATCTTTATCATGCTCTAGTAGAAAATAATGATACATCTCTCTGGGCTTTTCTTTCAATAAAGCATGCTTAGGATTATACCTGCTGGAAAATGTTGGGAGAAGAGCACCTCTTGGCTCTGCCAACCTGTTAGCCCTTCCCTTACTATAGCATTTAAGGAAATGGACAGTGGAAGACCAACTCTGGACACAGCCTGACCCCTGAGCTGCTGGATAGGTGTTGTGCAAAAGAAAAACATGCAAAACATGAGGCATTTCAAGAATACGGCTTTGTGTCACAACTCTTCAAGGTTCCTTTAGGGACACATAGCTCTTTGCTGCCTCATACACAGGGCTGGACCTTGGCTTCAGTTCAGCCATAAGTATTGCATTCTCAGCACCGTTCTCAAAGAACTGGTGGCAGTCCATAAAATAATGTGAATCTCTATGTTATCCTGTCTATTCTGCCTCTCTTTTTCTCTTTTTCTCCCAGCCTTTTTCATACGTCTCATACTTTTGATGACTTGGTTTTAGCCTGCAAATTTACCACTAAAGAAATAGCATGCCACGATCTTTCTGCAGAATTCTGAGCTGCTTTCTCTTACAGTTCAGCTAATAATTATGCATTCTTATTGTGTTTATAATCTTGATTCTTTTTTTTTCTCTGTGAAAAGTCTTTCCAGTATCTCCTCATTTTGCAGGTCTTTTTGACTGGAAAATGAGACATGAGAGGAAGAATAATTCTTTTTAGTGTTTCCTTAGATATCCTGTGAGGCTTTTAGTTAGTAAGGTTCTTTCGTCTCTCACTGTCTTAACAGGGTACAGGACATGGTACTAGTGGCACTCTGCGGACAACATGAACACTGGCAATTTCCCATCTCTTGGGCACAGATCTATCTGCTTAGGTCTGCGGACTGAATGAAATAGTGGCATTTCAAAGTTTGTCTTACAAATGTTATAGACCGTAACAACAAGCCAAGCTGAGATTCTTTAAATAAACTTTCAGTTAGCTTAAATATTGTCATCTCATCTGAGCTAGTTACCTACGTTCTCTTTATAATGGACAGAGAATGACAGAGACTTCCAAAGAGAAAAAAGAATTTGTGTGAGACATCTGTGTCAGGGTAGAGAATACATTACAGGTTCTTCTCTATCTTCACTTTCTAGTGAAGAAACCTAAACAATAAGCCTAGATTAGATGTCTAACTTTTAAACAATTGAATATTGAGATGTTAATCCAGAATATGGTTACTGTTCGGAATACTTGAACAGCGCTTACAAAATTGTATTCTCACAGATTCTAAACTGCAGGTAGCCCTTTCAGAAAGGTTCCCTTATTCTACCTCCCCAAACCCTAGATGATACTATGACCATTTCAGATCTAAGTCGCTTTGTTATTCTAACCTAAACCCGATCTAGTCCTACCCAGTCCAGGATCAGAGAGGGGTGCTTGCAGAGGAATGCTATGTAAGTCACTGGCCTTCACCCAATCTCACCAAGATGTGGATAACGATGCAAAATGGCTCTCCGGGACCCATAATTTTTTTAGCACCATCAAAATCATGGATCTTAATCTTACTCTAGCCTCTGGGGACCTAGAGAGGCGTAATTGCAGAGGAAATGTAGACACATCACTGCCTCTTCCCACACAGTCACCTCACATCACCAGCCCAGGACCTGGATGATGCCACAAAAAATCCAGCACTGTGACCTTTTCCACTCCCAACTCTAAAAATTCCACTAGCCTTACCTAGTTCTGACCCAAGGATGGACACATGCAGATAGATTTTAGGTGAGCCATAATCTCCTTCACACAGTGCTTCGTTCCACTTCCCCATGAGTGGGGCTGTGGGCTGGGTGAGGAATTTCAGGAGTGACAGACTCCCATCTACTCCCTTTCCTGAATGAGCCTCACCCAGCTGGGTGAGGGTAAGGCTCCTCTCCTCCCCTGAAAAAATCATCAAGACTGAGAAATGGCTGCCCTAAGAAAATCATCTGACCTCCAGCCCACTTTCAGACCAAGTTAAGATGGCAGCAAGGGCCTGCGTGAGTTGTTTTGGCAGATGTATATAGCCTAGTGACTCAGAACCAAATGACAGTACCTGCTGTCAAATTGCTTTTAAGAGCTCACCTATTTTGTGAGATTCATGAATACAGGGTGCATCAAATTCTGATGGTCCCCTGCACCTTGTGTAGGAGAAAATGCGGGAATCACAAGGGGTATCCAGCCTATTAGGCGAATCTGGAAAGAGAATCGGGACCTTCCTGTGGCTGAAATTGTAGAAACTCAGCTTCAGCAGTATATTCTAATAGAAGCAAAAAGTATAAGCATTTCCTCAGGTGGAATCACGTGCTTCTGGGCTCCCCCAAAGGGACTCCAGCCCCTGCTCCAGCACCTCCCTAACCTGTGGATGAGGCGAAGAGGCAATCCTGCTGATGATCCCATTTTTGTGGCTAATCTGAGACACTAGAGAAGAGCCTTCCCTGCACAGTAAGGGATATGCAGTGAATCGTTTGGGTTTTGCCTCTGATATTAAACTGCCATCTGTACTTACTGTGGCCAGTTTCTCAATCTCTGCTTCAGATGATCCAAGAGAAGCCAGTCCAATATCCTAAAGCAAGTAAGCAGGCAGGCAGTGTTACACTAGTGTGATTATTCAGCCCAAGGGAGAGAAAGAGGGGAAGGGGGAGGACCACATCATTTCTAGCATGAATAGCATGAACTATTCATTGTTTTTATCACCCAAAATGACCTTCCATGGCTTCCAGGATGCCTACCTCTCCCTGGCCCCCAGCTACGTGCCACTGGGAGCCACATTAGATGAGTGCTTAATCCTCAGCATTCCCTGTGCAAAGTTAACCATCTCTTGGCTTAATGCTGGACTATCCCTGGCAGAGATTTATAGGGAGGCATGAGAAGGAAGGACAGCAAGGTGGGTTTTATCTTTGCCATTACCTTTCTGTCTCTCACTCTCTTTCTGACAGCCCTTAAGAGTGGGTCAGATCTGTGCAGGGAGGATTCTGTTTACTCTCATCTGTGCTCCCTGTTGTTATTCTCACAATAGGAATCTGTAGATGTGATCCTGGGAGCCATATCATGCAGCAAGCAAACAAAATTAGGGTATTTTCACCATTCATGGTCTCATGTTGAATGGAACAAAAAAGATTTTCATGGGGCGAATTTAAACTGTGAGAATACTTTGTTAAAAAAAAAGTGAAATGTGAAAATTCATTTAATGTGATCCCATGTTGTATAGTCTGTGTTACAGATGGGAAAAGAGGAAAGCTGAAAGTTTTGAAATTGCTATAAGCTCTTATTTCTAACGTGTCTTCAGTTCTGGTATTTATTCTTCCAGAACAAATTATAGACCAATAGGATATTTTAAGCGCTACTCATCTGAATCTCATAATAACCAATATTTATGACCAAAATGGAATCTGGCATGTATCCAAGTTGATAGAACTGGAAAGTACATTATATGAGGTGAACGGGCTCTCTTTTTAAAATATTCGGACAGGGACCTACATCGTGTAGCCCCTCGGCACTTATTGCCAGTTTCCACACTGGCCACTGGTTGATAAGCATAGAATATGAGTTATCTTCCTCCTTCTGCTGCAGTTTTGAGGCACGTTCATAGTTCTGAAGTCTTTAACTATATGCGGTCATTGAGTTCACTTGGGTCTGACTCTGATTGCCCGTACTAGACATCCCCTTATTGTACAAAGAAGACCTGTTTGCTTTTTGGAGCCTCCTCACCAGTGTGAGCAATGCTGTGAGAATCTGGCGAGTTGTAAAAGGAAAAACATGTCTAATGAATGACATGGTAGTGGACACAATTAAAGTATCATGTGAGATAAAAATGTACATCCAGAGACAGAACGAGCCTGAGGGCTCGATGGCTGTTGCTGGTTAGGTTCATGTGGTGTAGGACAGGAAGCCAGGGGAACAGCGTAGTCTACAGCTCAAACACGCAGTGCCGCAGAGGCTCCACTGGCATCCGTCTGCAGACTGACATGGCCCTCCCACAGAGAAGTCCCACAAGCACAGCCTGCCCTTCCTTTTACACCATGTCCATCGGGAGCAGTGCTACCACTCCCTTGGAGTAAATGTCTCCTGGGATGCTGCTGGCCCAACACCCCCGGAGGCTGCAACTCAGGCACAATCAAGTCTTAAAATAGCATTTCAAGCTTGGTGAGCTGCATGCCTTTGAGGCACATCTGGCCTGCTATCCAGGGCAGTTGAGTAAAGAGAGAAGAGAACGAGCTTCTTACCTGTGAGAACCGGGCAAACTCCTTGTCAGCTAGCATGGGAACATGACCCAACAACTCATGGCAGCAGTCTCTGGAAAACAAGTGACTTTAATGTTTAATTTTCCTGCCCTACATGAACTTCCCATGAAGGACTTTAGCCAATAGACCCCCAAAGGGAGCTAGTGTGAGGGCTGCTCTGCAGTAGCTGCCTTCATACCTGGCCTGGTTCTGCAGGGAGCGTGACAGGAACATTCCCTTCTGCCTGCCATGGGGAGCTAGCTGCCCCCCACTATCCTGGCTATTGTCTCACTTGGGATGGCACGGACACTAGTCTCCCATGTCACAACATCTTTGAAAGGCCCCTGTTTTGTCCCAGCATACAACAAAAGCATCTGTGCGAACTTGTAATTTCTCATGAAATGTAATTGCTGTTGTCTGGCCAGCACTTACTGGGAGAGTTTCACAGCAGGGAATCAAACCCCAGCAGATGGTAAATGAAGGCAGGATGAAAAGATTAAACCAGATATTCTCCAGTCTTTTCCTTCCCCAGACAACTTTGCAAGAGAGACAGAGACCCACACCCTCTCATGCATGACTTCCCCTTCTAACTCTCCAGCTACCAGTTTCTCAAATTATTTCATTCTGTGGACTACTGGATAGAGCTCCAGAGCCATTCCGTAGGGAATCATCCCCAACACATTAAGAAGGATGGCATTGTATCAGGGCATCAAACTTACGGTTCTGGGGAATGCATAGGAGAAGAGAAATGCCTTATATACTGTGTGCTCTGGAAGACACGAAATGCCAGGCTGGCAAGGAAGTCACGAGCGGACAGCAGTCCTGCAGCTGGTCTCAGCTGGAAACCTGTTCTTTCTGCAAAGGAAAGTGAGACTGAATTTAGGAGATTCTAAGGTTAACTACATGGCACACTTACTTCAAGTAAGCAGTTTCAGAGGGCCTTCATGCTCTGCTGCAGTAGAACCCTCCACCCATGCATAGTAGGAACATCCTCACTTTTCATTATTGAAGTTCCACTGTACTGTTATGGGTCTAATTACTGTAACGTTAAATCACCTAATCATCCTACCTACATGTATTCACACAGCAATGATATGAACTGTGGAAGTACCGCCTACCCCAGTTTCAGCACATTTACAAACATTTATCTACTATGTCCCATGCGTCAATGATGTATCTGAGGTCACACAAGATTCTTATGATCAAGCAGGGGACAGAACCTGCATTTTCAGTCCTGGCCAGTTTATTAATTCTTTGATTCATTTCTTCTATAACATATGTAAGAGATAAACAGGAGTTTGACAAGGGACACACCCCACCCCTACCCTTGTCTGAGAGCACCTGGCTCTTCCCTGATGCTAGGTTACTGTTTAGCCCCCTCCTGCGGTACACTGAAACCCCTGGTACCTTGCACACTTGAAGACAGAAATAGGTGTACCATGGGTCTGCTCCAGCCTGGGCAATTCGGTTCCTCAATGGGCCCAGTTCAACCTACCCCAGTGGTAGAATTGGAACATAGTATTCAACTTTATTTCCCTTTGTCAGTGCATGTTCTACATGTATAAACTAGCTCAGCACTGGCAAAACTTGCTATCAAGTTTATCTTTCTGCCTGGACTTCGTTAGAATGGGAACGTGCAGGAGAAAGAGCAAACAGGTCCTTGTCAGAGATAAGGGTGCTGGAATTTGGCCCTTAACTGTTTAACATCAGAGTTTCCATCAATACTCTCACCTATGTTTCCTCTCTGGTTTTTTTTCACCATTATGTTTGTCTAGAACTAACTACACAGACTCTCAGTGATATGATCATACATGTTATGCTTTGCATGTGTCCATAGAATGGGACAGAAGAATGCAATATTTTTGCACAGTGATTTCAGCTCGTGCTATCAGTGTTACCCCAGGACACCCTACATTGCTATGAAAGGTCTGTGAGAGACAATTAACAAAATAACAAGTCCTATGGTCAGCAGACTACATAATCTCCATTTCCATGGGAAACATGTTGGTGGTCTGCAAAGCTAAGAAAATTGAAAATCACTGCTTTAAAACGGAGCCAATGATAATCTTTTTGAAGTCCTATATTCAAAATCTGTGTTGCATTCTCAGCTCCCATAAATGACATTTCATCTTCTTTAAAGCATAAAACTACATTTTAAAAAAATTCAGAAATTGCTTTATTCTCCCTTCTCTATCCATATTCTATTGTGTCGTGAAGCCTGGAACCTAATTTATTTTATGTAAACAAACAAAAAAATCCCACCCAGAAACCAAGCCATTTACAAGATTTGTTTTGGTTTGGTTTTCAATGTTTCTTCCAGCATTTCTTGTCTTGCTCTGTCTGGGTATTAGCACTTTTCTCATAAGAAAAAAAAATAGAAGAGAAGAGAAGAGAAGAGAAGAGAAGAGAAGAGAAGAGGGGGAAAAAAAGCTTCACTGGAAGAATTAGAAGTGACAAAACGTCTGAAGCCATACAGGACAAAAAAAGAGTGAACAGGAAGGAATGCTTCTACCTGACAATGTGAGGGACTAGGTGGTTAACATTTGCCATGGTTATCTTCTATTGCTCCACTGAATTAAAAGGTAATTCAGGACTACAAGTAGAGGGCCTCTTCAGAAGGTCAGCCAGCATCCAGACTATCAAAGATGTTCAGAAACTTTACAATCAGGGTAAACTCTCATCACACCTTTGCCAGTAACAGTGTGAGGGCTTTGTTGGTCCTGGTGTTGTTGGTAAAGCAGAAATGCTAGTTTTCTTGTAATTAGTTAATCATAAAACCATTTAGGCACAGAACTGCCTAAAAGCTGAACAACAGCAAATAAACCTGTGGCAACTATGTCTTTAGATTTGTCTATATGCTGTCTTTTCAGTGCTGTAGGAGCTGCTGTTGAAGCACAGTGGATTGCAGAGTGGTGCAAAGGTTTCTATATGCTGAGCAAAGGCTTCAGAGTCAACCAGAAAATTGGAAGCGGTTGTAAAGCAGGTTACTATTCTCCCCGCTCCACAATTAAGAAAGCAAGGTGTTTGGGGGGAATAGACAGACCATTAGCTATGTCTCCTTAAGCACTGGCCAGGAGCTGGCATGGAAGGGTACTGCCTTGCTGCTGATGCTGTACCAAGTCAATACAGAGGAACATGAAAAGCTCAGAATCCGGTCATCTTGGGGGTAAATTCTGAGTCTGAGTGAAGTGAAAACTGCACCAGCTGAAAAATATATCAGACAAGCACCCAGCCCTCAGTAACTCAGTTTTGGAAGGACTATGAAAAAGTCTAGGGAAATTTATATTGCTTTAGCATCCATGTTGGAGGAGCAGGAGGGAAAATGAAAATTACAGCTTATGTTCCCTGAGATGCCCTTTTAAATATAGGCCAGTGAATCAGACAGTCTGCTGATGAAACAGACTTGGCCAGTTGCCTTGAAAAGCCATAGGAAAAAGTTATCTGCTGAAGGTAATATCTGCAAAATCTGAACTCCTATTGCATTACTGCACAATTCAGTAGAGAATTGGGGGTGTGGCTGATTGGACCTGCTGCCCAAAGATCTCTGAAATCAGAATGAGTTGAAGAGGAGGTCTTGAGCAGTTGACCTAAAGTGATCTGTAAGGCTTAATTCTTGGCCTAAAAACCTCCTGTATACAAGCCTGTGCGTTGTAGTATGAGCTTGCACTAGCTGTAATTTCTTCCAGCTGAGGAGGACAATGATTGCCTAAATCCAGACATCTTTCCTCGAAAGAAAGATGCGCCTAGGTTCATCTAGTTAACCCTCTAGAAAAGCACTTGGCATGATAAATGGTCACATGGTTAACCATTTAAATTCCCCTTAAGTAATTATGAAATACTTATGACGTGGGGTTCATTTCTGTTCAAACCAGGCTCACAAGCAGACCAGGTGACACTAGACAGATCTTTTAGTTCAACTTGTATTGAAGTCAAAAGGAATTGCTTGCTTTGAGTTCTCAGATACTGCTGGGTAAAAGAGAAGGTGGAAGTTCATGTGGCTGTGTGGACTGGTTATAGCATGATCACTTTCTCTCCAGGACACTCCCCTCTCTCTCTCTCTCTGCATCCCTATAACTTCATATATAAAGACTTATGGTCAGCTATGCTAAAGAATGGTCTAATCCTTAGGGGCAGTGTTCAGCAAAGCCACACACTGGGTTTTATGTCCTAACTGGGAGAGTGGGACAGTTCAGGACCCACCCAGAGCCCTGTGACAGGAGGAACTGCACATAGGTTTCACATAGATTGTAGCAGTTGAAATACATCCACCATATGCCAAGGAATTTTGGGAGACACGTCACAGGCTATAGTTTGGCTGAGGCTTGGTTGGTTGAACACTGCATACCTTTAACACAGGAAAGACCCTAAGCACACAGTTGATTGGATGAGTTATAAGAAGCAAAATTCTGGCCTTGCTGACACTGATAGTAAAAGCCACCCAAATCAGTAATAAATCGGAACTCCTTATAAATCATACCCCTTACCCAGGGGCTGCTTGGCATGAGATTTAACACAGATTTTACAGACCTTGCAGATACTTCTGACTTAGACTGACTTTGCTGCAAGGGGAGCTTGCAATAATGTCAATCTTCATGCTATTTTAGAAAGTATTCTGCATAGTGAAATGCCCTTTCGAGGGAAGATAAGGAAGATATCAGTTACTTTTAATTGCATCTAGCTGTAAACACAGATCTTCTGAACAAACTTTGTTCTATCTATGCACAATCTTTTACAAAGCCTGTAGGCTAAACTGGTTTAGGTTTTATCTACAGTTTAAGAAGGGTATGACCAGTGCTCTTGAGAGCCACTCTTTCCATTTTCCTTAGACACCCATTCCAGGATGGAATAAAATGCCTCTGAATTGCCTGGATCTCGTTCCCAGCCAGAATAGTTCATACAATTAGCTTACACTAGACACTCTGTGTTTATAGTAGATGAGTTGAAACTAACTGTGAACATCTTCCCAATGATTATTAGCAGAATTTCAGAATGGCCATTTTTACTGCTCTTTTTTTTTTTTTTTTTTTTTTTTTTTTGTGCTTAGGATAGTTTGTATGGCATAGAGAAAATTTAGAAGCAGAGCCTACAAAAGAAGTGAGCAGGCCCAGACTCCAGGCAACCAAATCCTGTCAACCAACATGAGCAATGCAATTAGTATTATAACACGATATTCTCACATTTTCCTAAGTTCTCCCACTTTGAAATCCCCCAATTTACTTAAAGAATATAAATATCTGTGGTAATCAAATCAGCATCATATTATTTCTGGAACTCCCTGCTGTCAGCTACTGTGTAAATGAGTTAAGATGAGATCAACTGCTTCATGAGAAAAAATATTTATCAGCGCAGTTACTCTAGGAGGGAAGTAAGATTGATAGTTGAATAGAAGGGAAAACACATGAGAAAATACATAATGCATACACAGAAAAATTCCTACAACTGGATGCGATGGTGCTGGTATGCTCATGAGAGACACTTTTCATATGCCAACCTTCTATTCCCTTGCACTAACGGTCAAATAAAAAATTTGTCATCAAACAGCCTAATCTTCCCTAAAAATGGCAACGTCTTGAAAACCTTCTCAGCAACTGTTGTGGTTTAGGCCAAATCAGATACAAATCAGACCCCAGACGGGACCAACAGATGCTCCCGTCTACCCCTCTTCAAAGAGAGAGGCAGAGGAGGGAAAAAGGGACTTAAGAGTTTAGAAGCAACTAAACTACTTTAATGAAATATTAATAATAAAATAATTAAATATATACAAAACCGTATCAAGCTCCCAGGATGACAATCACGTCACCGGCTGGCTCTGGGGCATTCCCAGGCTGGACTCAGTGACGGATGGGAACTGGATTCCGGATCTGCATTCAGGTCAAGGGCAGACAAACAGAGTCCTCCTCAGACACCGGCCATTGAAGAAAGAGAGAGCTGACCCTTTGATCCCTCAGCTTTTATACTGAGCATGAGGCAGATGGGATGGAATACCCTGTTGGTCAGTTTTGGGTCACCTGTCCTGTCCCCTCCTCCCCACAGGTGGGACTCCACTATGCTTTTCCTCTTCCAGCCCTCCAAAGGGGCAAATAACAATGTTGGCTGGCCTTGGGTGCTATAGCAATAAGTATAAGCAAAAGCCTCTCTGCATACCATGCCTGGGCATCAGCTATAAACATTGGCCTTATCACTCTGAGAGAGTGAACATTGTCTGCACAATATGCTGTTAATTTCAGTAGTTAGAAGAGGCCTAGCTAAGAAGCAAAGTTACTGAACAAAATTGGTTCTGTTTTACCTCAAACGAGGACAGCAACAGAAAGCTCATCCAAGCTTACTCACATCTCCTAATGATACATGGTGTAAGTCACTTGATTTCCTGAATATTGTATTTAAATTAAATGTATTTAAACTTAAGCCATACTTTTTATTATTGATTTCAACCTAGTCCTCAGCTGTCCTCCACTCTCTGGCACATCTCCTTGAGACTGAGAAAGAGCAAGGAAGCTTTAAAGACTGCCTTTCTTTAGTCATGCTTGATAAACATAGGAAATCAGCTTGTTGACACGAAGCATCTGGCCTTAGGAATCCATGCAGTCTGTGGCCTCACAAAAATAATGCAGGCTTCTTTCCTCTCCTGCCCTTTGCTAATCAGCCTCCAGCTAACAGCAGGTAGGTCAGCCTAGCAATATGTCCTTTCATCTAAGGCCACATCTTCATGCATTTACAGACTCACACCATGGCCTTTCTGCTCTCCTGTCAGCCACACGGTAGGCACCAAAGAGTTTGATCTGGCAAGTGGGGCCACAGAGGCAAAAAGAAGAGTGTTTTTTAAGGCAGCTGCTGACTGACTCGCAGGACCTCCTGGAAAACATTTCCTCTACCACACATTGCCATCCTGTCTCATGCATCAGTAAAAATTGGACTTGAGAGGTACATACCTGTGTGCGTCTTCAGGTCTTACTAGCAGCATCTCTATAGAAGCTTAAAATACAGCCAAACCCATAGAATACCTGTGTGTGGAAGTGACGCTGAGCAGCATGCTGCTGTGCCTGTACTGCTGTGAGTACTGGAATTAGCTGGTTAGGGCTACACCAACTGCAGCCGCTCACAGAGCAAACACAGCTTTGTCCCCAGATATGCCTGGTATTAATGTCCTCGGTTACAGCTCATCTTGCATGAGGGAACTCTACGGCTAATCAGCTCTTCTCACCAGCTTGGGTCCTACAAGACGGTTTGTGTGTGTCTGCGGTGTACAAACATATCCAGGAAACCCTAAACCACGGTTCATAATGACTGGCCTTTTAAAAATCTGGAGACGTCCTGAAGTTGAGGTATGTTATCCTCTTGGTAGCCACAGTATTTCTCCAGCTGCTGGAAAGCATCCAGGTACTGTGTACAGGCATGAGTAGGGTAAAGGCTGCTCAGCTTCCTGTAGACTTCTCTCCTGAAAAGCAAAAGCCGTATAGCGTGACCCACCTCAGTAAAGCAGTACTTCTCTGCCCTGTCTACAGGTCCACAGAGAGGCATAAACCCCCAGCATAGCCAAAGGTCTAAAAATCTGAACTCAGGACACCTGGTGCTTGGAATCCCATGCCTGGGTGGATGTAGCAAAGCAGAAGGGGTCTTTATTTCACCTTTCCTTCAGAAGGTGGGTTCCGTTCAGCAAACCTGTTTTATCCCTTCCTATACCCTCCCTTAATGTAACAGGGCTCTAATCCTGATTTGGAAGTGTTTTTTGCTTAGGTATAAGGGTGTTGAAGGTGACAGGGAAATCCCAGGGAGAAAGCTGAGGCTGCGGCCCTCTCTATGACGTGCATTTTAGGGATGGAATGGGTCGGGTATTCCCTCCCTCTCTACATTGGGGTACAACTTGAAATGCCAGTCCCTCCGCCTCCATGCTGAAGCCTATTCTGTACATTATTCTCTTACAAACCTCCTCCTCAAAAAGCACATTTTCTGATACTGAAGGTTAACATCTGGACAGGCAAAGAGGTTTATACTTTTGCAGTTCAAAATGCCTGGCATGGGTTACATATTTGAAAGACATGCCAATTTCTTGAAGCATTTAGCCCATTATAAAAAGAGAGACCAGCTGAAGAAAAGTATATATAACGAGATTTGGGCACAGGCTTCAAGCTTCTCCCAACTTGATGGTGCTTGGATTTAGAGATGTGGTTTGGAATATATTTAGCCGTTGCAAAATAAACAAGTAGTAATAGGATGGCAAAGAACCTTATAGAAATGGTTATTTTTGTTCAGACATGGCCCTAGGGTGTTAACAATTTTATAAACATTGTTTTATGAAAATTGAGATCATTCTTGGAAATGCTGGCTACGGAAAATGACCTTTTGTTGTTTTTGTATTGTATTTTTTTTGTGATGCTATTGTTGCTATGGAGGTGATAGCCAGTCCCCGGTAATGGCTCTCTTCATTTGTACGAATGTCTTACACAGTGTGGGAGTAATGAACCAGAATGAAGGCGGGGGGAGGAAAACCTTAGGAGGAAAAAGAACAGAGGGAAACAGTGGCTGCTGTCACTATTGCAAAAGCCACAGGAGGCTGGGCCATTTCCATAGAAGAATTAGGAAAAAATGAGGAGGACTAGAGTTCAAGTGTTGCCCTGGCTTATTTCCCTGTAGAATACTACTGACTTCAGTGGGATTGCATAGGATCTGAACCAGTACACAGTTCATCCCCCGATTGGAGTCTAGAGAGGGCAGACTTGTTTACACTTCTGCACATATGGTCTCTTTTACCGAAGTATCATTCTACTGTGTGTCCAAACATTGACTACCACAGAAACGTAAGCAGTCTCAGAGACTAGTGATGAATTGTCCAAAGCTAAGTGTTCCTCCTCTCTAAGTACCTCTAAGGCAATCATCTGAGTTCACTCCAAAGTCAATAGAGTAGCAGATATTTCCAGACAACAATTTAGCTTTAGCCCGAAGGTAGTGTCTCAAATAGGTGTAACGTCTCAGTGTATGGAGGTGCTATCGGTCAAAGGACCATTAAGCTGCTACTTGATGGTACTTCAGTCCAGAGATGGAAAGAGAAACTGCTGTAAGTGAGCTATGAAATACTCTAGAAAGGAGCCTCATAACGAAGGATGGAGCCAGCCACTTGAAAGACTTTAAAGACAATCACCTTATTATACATAAATTTCCTTATTCTTTTAGAAAAAGGTGGCACTATTCAGCTGTATTATGAAAACATGACAGGTGCATCCCCATGGCACAGCACTCTTAACTTTGTCCTAGATTCTCCCTTTTTCTTATATAGCTTTTACCCATAAGACATCTTTTATGACGACTTAGTTTCAGGGCCTTACAAAAAGCCTGCTTGAAAACAGAAACTCAGATCATCCGTACCCTCTGTTTGCTGAAAGTCATATTTCTTCACTTGATTAGTTTTCATTTTTATAACCATGTTGCTACAAACTGAAGGCATCCAACAACTCTTCAGAGTGAACACCAAGGGAATTTAGTCTGCGCTACAAATTTCCCGTTCAATTGCACAGTGCTCAATTAAGTTGTGCTGTAATGCAGCTGACCTCAGGGCACAGCCCCAGGGAGCTGTGATAACCATTGGGAGGTCTAATTTTGGGAACAGCTTTACATAACAAGACAACCTGGGTTGCTGGGGCTGGCTGTTTGGGTAAATAGGCAGATACTCTTTTAAAGGCCTATTCCGTTACCACAGTGGGACTAATTCTAGGTGGAGAAGGGTTGGAATGACGGAGGTTGGCAACAAAAGGGAAAAACAGGAAAGAACACAAAATTAAATTTTCTTAAATATGACATTCCCACACACCATCCCATGCCAAGATTGTTGGCTGGTGGTAGCAATCATGAGCATGACACCGACCATCAATCTTTGACAATTGAAAGATGCTATAAAAACCTATTTGAGCTTAATACAAATGTTACTGCCTGGATGAGCTGGACGCAAGGTTTCTATGTGACTGTGGGTAACACCCCTCAAGCTTTCTGTGGCACAGTAGGTTTTATTTAAAATAAAATGATCACTGAAAAAGATAGGATGTCCCTGTGGTTGAGGTTCTGGCATGAGACATCTAGTGTATGGATTTAATTCCTGGCATTGACATAAACTTTGTGTATAATTTTGGGCAAATCGCTTAAGCTCTAGCTTTTTCAGTTACACAGTTATAAAATGTGGTCATCATTCTTTCTTTTTCCCACCTTTAGGCTCTCTCCATTTAAATTGTTAACTTTTCTGAACAAAGACCCTCTCATATTACATGCACATGTGACACCTTGCACAATCCTGGGACTTTGCTCTTAGTGGGGACATTTGGACATATTTATGTTTGTATTATCAAACAAATGTGTAATTATTGCTGCTTACTGAGATTTTTTAAAGTTAGTAGGAGAAAGTGGAAACAGAGTTATATGAAATAAGAACTCTGCTTTCTTTCAAATCTGCTACATACTTCACATAATGTCTGCAAACATACTTTGAATTGAATTAATTTTGGTTGGTTGGTTTTGGGTTTTTTTCTGGTTTTGTTTTTTTTTTTCTGGTTTGGGGTTTTTTTTCTGAGTGGCAAATCTTCAGGAGAAACAAAGCCCCAGTGAAGAAATTCTGCACCCATATAAAACTAACTTACCATCATTTCATATGACATTAAAGGCCTTTTTACATTGTAAATAATGTATCCTGGAAGGGCACTCCAAAATTTCCTTTACCTTCAGTTTGAGAAAGTGATGCCTATTCATGTTAACAGCAATGAGTATTGCAGGGGAGCAGGCAAGGCTGGTTTGTCCTACGAACATTGGATTACTCACATCCTTGGAGTGAACTACCATCCTGCGAATGGGCATTTTCTCATGGCAACAGATTTGGAAAGGTGATCTTTCTGTCACCACCATAGCTATGGTTAATTAGAGGTCAGTTAGAAGAAATTATACTATAGGATCCAGGATTTGGAGTACAAGTAACAAACTCACCAAGTTGCAGTCTCCTGCGCTGTGTACTCAATGTGAGGCAAAGGGTCTCCTCTGTAATGAAGAGAAGAAATAATGCATGTGTCTAAAGCAGGTTTCAAGTTCAGTTTCCAAGTATTATTTTCTTTGCCTGCATCATGAATATTTGCTGTAATGAAGATAGAAATGTCAAAATAGTACAAAATTAACTACTTTTTTGTCTTGGTAGGCTCTAACGTGTGCATTTTCTCCTCTGTTCCAGTGTAGGGGGTAAAAAGAGGGATATGGTAAGAAAAGGAGCCATGTTCTGCTTTACAGAAGAAAAAAGACGCCTTCAGGCTTACCTTTATCTCCGCTGAAGGCGACCTAGCAATGAAAATACAGTGTGTGCCTGGACAGTCCATCCCTGGAGGATGTGAAAAGCACAGTATCATTGTAGAGAAAGATTCATAAACTCATCAGCAGAGTTGCCCAGGCATACACTGCATGGCTATCACTGACTTCATTGATGGGTGGTCTCCTCTCCTATTCCTCACTGTTGGTTCTTCAGTAGCTCTGAGTCAGTTGTGTGCTTTTGTGCTGTTTTGTGCTGTGATATATGGTGGTGGTAAGAACACTGTACTCAAATAGGAATCATAGAATCATTATGACTGGAAAAGTCCTTTAAGATCATCAAGTCCAATTGTTATCTAACTCTACCAGGCCCACTTCTAAACCATGTCCCTCAGCATCATATCTAGACAGCTTTTAAATACATCCAATTAACCCCCTTCCCTGGGCAGCCTGTTCCAATCTTCGATAACCCCTTCAGTGTAGAAGTTTTTCCTAATGTCTAACCTAAACCTCCCCTGGCGCAACTTGACACCCATTTCCTCTTGTTCTATGGTTTGTAACTTGTGAGAAGAGACCAATGGCCACCTCTCTACAACTGCCTTTCAGGTAGTTGTAGAGAGCAATAAGTTCTCTACTCATCCTCCTTTTCTTCAAACTAAACAACCCCAGTTCCCTCAGCTGCTCATCATAAGACTTATTCTCAAGACCCTTCACCAGCTTTGTTGCCCTTCTCTGGACCCTCTCCAGCACCTCAATGTCCTTCTTATACTGTGTCACCCAAAACTGAATGCCCCAAGTCTCTCAAGACTTGGGAGATTTCACCCATTCTTGGCCACCACGAGGCTGATAATCCACAGCCAGTTCTACCTATGCATCTGTTGACTCTATCAGACAGCAGTGATTCTGGTGAAGTTTTACACATAAAGGCAGAACCATTTTCATTCACCTACATGAGACCTGAGAGTTTTTTAGGTAGCTAATGTACATGGCCAGAGACATTTTGTCAAACAAATAGCAAAAATAGTAAATTGCTTTTCTTTGTTAAAAATATGTACCTAAACATTGTTCCCTATAGTTCCTCAAAATTAAGATTAGCCTCAGCTCAGGAGCTAGTCTTAAAAGGAACTGAAAAATTGAAATCAAAGAGTCATATTGAATAATCACCTCTGCTAAGACAAAATACAGCACTCAAGGAGATGTGAACGCAATCCTAAGGTTTTTATCTTAAGGTATATTTGCTGTGTTGTGGGAAAAATCTATTTCATATGGAGTGAAAGCTTCTGTGGCTGAATTCTGTTTTCTAGAAGATAGTTTCATTGATACGTTAACAAAAGATTAAGTGTTGGGTATTTCTTGCACACAAAGATGTCTGAAAGCACATGTGAACTGCTGCTATCTCTTCAGCAGCCTTGTACTTACTCTCTGTAATTAAAAGCAAGGTCAGCAAAGAATGCCCTCCGCTTCTTATACTCCAGGTCAGTGAATCCCTGAGTTAGAAAATAATTCAAAAAAAGTTTTACATTAAGAGACATTTGTGGGCATAAATAAATTTGCTAACAGAAGCATTCAGAAAAACTAAGCCTCAGCCAGGTTGTTTTCTCTGAAGCAATGAATCTTGAGCCTTATGAACAGAGTAAGCCAAAGTCTGCACTCAGTTACGTCCGTGACATTTTGATGAAAATTTTGGGCCTGTGACTAGAAAGGAAAGTAACATAGCTTGGTGGGAAGTTTTTGGAGTTGTTCATAAACGCTACATCACAGACCATTACACTTACTGTCAGATTTAAATGCAAATCACATTAAAAACAGAACTGAAATAGGGGTATCACTTTTGCTGGGGAAGAGCTGAATCTCTGTATCGTTTCTTTCCTGCACTAAGCATGAAGGATGCAATACAGGGCTGTGAGGGACCTGATGGTACCAAGCCTAGTACTGCCTCGCCAGAGAAAGTACACTGCGCCTGCACGATACCCTGCGCTTCAGGAGAAGAAGGGGTCCTCACTGGCTAGAAATCATCAGAGCCACCACTGAATCCATAGAAAATACAGGCTTTCAGCTCAGTCCCCCCTTGCCCATTTATTACCGTGTTATGATAAAGAAAAATTCAGTGGTATCTGTTCAAAGGGGCAGTTTGCTTATTAAATACCAGAGTTTCGTTTTGCCCCCTCACTGTTTACTAGAAGTTGAGCTTCAAGCAGGCTTCTCCACCTATTAAATATGAATAGAAATGTGGAATTAAATTCCTTTGAATTTTACATCATTCATAATAGGAATAAAATCTGAAATCTGGCACCGTGTTACTAATATAACTCATAAAGCAGCGTTGATCAGCATCACTGTACAAATATTTAGTATTCTAAAATATTCAGAATTTACTGGAACTACTTTGCACACTACAAGCCAAATTTCTCCCTTAGGTTTATTCACATAATTTTCAGTGTAGCAATAATACCAGTAATACTGCAGTTAACGAGTATTGTGTGCGTGAATCTGAGGAAAGAACTGGATCCCAAGAGCATGTTTATTGTTGTCATGTGTTATGGATAATATGTTCATTCAGATGCCATCCTTGCTTGTCAGTAGCTGTAACAAGTCCATGCAAAACACGTGGAAAAGCCATTGAGCCAGACTAGCATTGATGCTGTGACCTCTCAGCTTTGTCCCTGCGGTTCCCAGGGCTCTGCAACCAACCCTCTGAGCAGCAGGAACCTCCCTGGGGGATCGCTGTAACCAGTGTCAGGGTGTCCCAGAGACTGGTGTCCCAGTGTCATCTGTTTGCTTTTGTGGCCATTAAAGAGACAGTAAAGAACAAAGTGAAGCTGTTGAGATGGACAGCCCAAACTGCCTATTTGGTAGTAACCATATATACAAAATCTCTGCTGAGCTACCTGTACATCGGCATATTTTGTACCTTCCTCCAACCTGTCCATTTCTGAGCCATGCTCAGCGTCACAGCAAATGAGCCCACATTGTGCTCCCTTAGGGCACAGACAAATGACTTTCAGTGTCTGAGCTAACTTGTTTCAAGCTAGTTTAGGTATTCCTAAATTGCATTGCATTCTGCGGCGTAGACTTATCCCCACTCAATACTTTGGTAACAGCACCACTGGTGCTTTTTCTCATCCTCTTCGGTGCTCACACCTCACATTTGGCAAAGTAGGAGGGGAACTTAGTCCAGTTCAAAGAATTCCCAATGTACATTCATTTATCTTGTGAGAAACAGCCTCAGAGCTAGCTCAGGAAAACGACGAATACTTGGATTGTTTCTGCCAGAAATACGTGAGGAAGAGTGAAAGATGTTCCAGTAAGGAGAATATGAAGCTCTCCTAGAGCATTATAGTTTAATAAGTGATTCTCAAAAATAGAAGATAGATTTGGAAAGTGTTTTTGTGCCACACAGAACTGTACATAGCTAGCATTAACATTGTGTAGATTAGTAAAAGGATGTAAATAGAATTCAGACATTTAGAGAAGGGAACGACAAAATCCTGTACATTCTGTTGACATCCATCTAAATCTTCCTTGCATTTTTCAGTGCAAAGTCTGTGCTTTTTTTCCTTTTCATGCATCACTTCTATGTGATGTTTGGCAGAACACTTCACAACGGTTCTGTGATCTACCTTGTCAATCAGCAAATGGCCCTTTGCAGTCCCTTTTTTGTCTGTACATAACTCATATCTCATATGTACTAAAGTTGGAAAACTTTGATGAGAAATGAGTGTTTGTTTGTGTGTTTGCTTTTTCCCAGTACTTTGCCTAACTATTACCATCATTCGAGCAGGACTCTACAGTGCATTTTTCTTCCTTTTCTAGAGTTTCTGCTTATGGCAAGGCTAAGAGTACATACACAAAACTATTATGAGAAAAGCCCTTTTTGCAGCCCACTCATAACCAAGGCCTACTGGGTGAATCTGAAGGAAAACTCATCACATTCTAACAATATTTTGCAGAGTAATATCAGTAAATACTGCTAAAATCCCGGCTCCAAAGACCTTGTGAAAAGTCAGGTGTAAATTAGGAGTATAATCTTTCCAACTTGCTTACTATTCAAACTTTAGATGCTTATCTCAACTGAAATCACTAGACCTTTTGAGCTTCTCCAGTCACATTGTCCTAATTACCATCCTCTGTACATCTGCACTTGAATAATATTCCTGGCATACACAAAATTAAAAATGCAGATAAGGGATATATGAAAGGTCAAAATACAGAAAACACAAAAACCAGAAGGCTGGGGAACCTGTCTCTTTTTTGGAACAGCTAGTACAAAGGGGGCATACTTCAAATATATCAGGGTTGAAATGCTAAACAAGAATTTTTTTAAAACTAAACAATGAAATGTAAATTCATGCCAAAGAATACGTTGAACAGAAATTACTTCAGCATGTGTCTGATGTTAATCGTATGTGATTCAGCCTTGCTGAATCAGGACCCATAAGTTTTTCTCATTATTAAGTTGTTCATTCTGTACTCCCAAATTCCACCAAAGATCAGCCTTTATTTGATCCTTCATTTTGTCTGTCCTTTCATGAGCATTTTTTTACTCCTGAAATTTTCCTACAAAAATTTCCCTACGGTTTCTTTTAAAAACTGGAATAACAGTGACATTAAACTTACAGGGTGACCATGGTCCAAACTGGGATCATACTTAGTGATCAGATGGTGACACTTGTCCAGATCTTGGATTTTTCTGGGGAACCAGGGCACTGGAGGGAAAGCAGCAAGAGTTAAATGAGATAGGATCAAATAATTTTTAAAAGACACAGAAAACAAAGGTTGTGCTGAAGATTACAAGCTTTCTTTTCATCAGTATCTAAGAATATTTGTATCTATGTGTCACCATTCGTCAATAGTTGACTTCGTTTGCTGACCAAACTGGCAGACTGGATGAAAAATTATCTGAAACTAACTTGCAACTATAATCTCTCAGTTTTAATTATTAGAAACTTCTTTTAAAGGCAAAAACATTTCCTTTTAGGCCAAATTAGATGTTTTGTTTGACACAGCACAGTACATGTTCCAGTATTTAAAGGGTGCTACAAAGAAAATGGAGACTCCCTTTTTACAAAGAGTCACATGGAAAAGATGAGGGGTAATGGGTACAAATTACTCCTGGGGACATTCCAATTGGACATAAAAGGAAAAATTTTCACAATGAGAACAATCAGCCACTGGAATAATATCCCCGTGGAAGTGGTGGATTCCCCAACATTGAAAAAATTTAAGATTCAGCTGGACAGGGTGCTGGGACATCTTATCTAGATGATGCTTTTGCCAAGAAAGGTTAGACCAGATGATCCTTGAGGTCCCTTCTGACCTGGTATTCTATGATTCTATAAAATTTATTTCAAAATTTTGGATTTTAAAAAAATATTTTGATCTTGTAAAAAAATTAGTCTTAGATTTTCATACCTTTAAAAGTTAAAACAACATTTTAAAAGGAAAACATAAAATTTCTAGAAACAAAACAGAATGAGAAGTGTCTTGACTTTGGGCTTTTTTCCTTCTGGCTCATTTTTACTTTTTTCAGCAAAATTATTCTAGCATCAGCTGAATTTCCAAACAGTTTCCCTCCCCTGAAGTGAGGACCTTTTTCTGGTGACTAAAATAAACATAAAGTGTGCCCATTTTAATTTAAGTGCCAGCATTTATAACCAATGAATCAAAAAACAACTGGAAAAAAGACAAAGTTAATACTGCTTTCTAAGGTCAGACTGATACTGTGGTCAGACTTAGTGTGTCACAGTTCAGAAAAAAGTCTGTTTGGGGTCACCTTGATCTCATAATCAACAAGAGGACACCAGGCATCTCTGTACTGAATGGCAAATTTAGCTTTAGCCCTATGATATTACATCCATCCACAGCCATTTCACAAAGGAGCAAGGCTACAAATACACACCGATGTTGGGAAATTCCAGTTCTTTCATGCAGTTATGGCCAGTTCTGCGATAAGAAAGAAGAAATACTAGTCTGACAGTTGTCTTCTGTCTAGCCAGAAATTTTTGATGAACCTTTGCCTTTGGCTGTACCAATGGTTATGCATGCAAGGTGCCTGTCCTGCCATCTATGCCCATATCTCCTCAAAAACTGTGCCTGACCGTAAGCCCTCCAGTGTATGTCCCCATACACATCTTGACTATCCTTTACTGAATCCTGAGAGAGGGCAGACAGGCTAGAAGAGAGGGGAGGAAGGACCATGGCAGGACCCTTGGCCTGATCGCAGAAATGGATGCAGACAATAAAACAAGGATAGTGGCTGCATGTGTCTCCTCTTCATGGAGTCAGAGATAACTACTGCTTTTCTCAACCGAGTACCAAATTAATTTCTGTTAAAGCCACTATGGACAGGGCATTGTCTCATCTTTGTCCTTCAACAAAATGCCTGGAAAGGCCTGTCTGGCTCACCTAAAAACTCTGAAGAAAAGAATGAAAAGTCTGTGTGGGAAAAAAATAGATTAATCCAGAAGCTGGAGCGTCAGGTGACAGAGGCAGCCGGAATGTACATACTTGCATCTTTGCTGACCAGTAAGCATGTTTATACAACTTAGATACCTCCTCGTTACAAATATGCTCTCACAGGCATCTGCAAACCCCACTAGAAAGTGAAGCTGCTGCTAGCTACTTTCAATAAGGTATACAAATAAAATGGGCCACTGGTGAATCTTAGACCTAGAGGTTATCTGAGCTGAAAGTTCTCTGACACTTTAGCACCCCCCAAATTCACCTCAATAGGACCAAAAGAGCCTTAAGGTTCTTTTGAGAGCTTTAAGGCCAAAATCTCCAAATCCCCAGTTCTTGCTGGTGCCCACACCTAAGGTGTCTCCGTAGGCTACAAATACAAATACCTCTGACCCTTTCATCTTGAAATCAAATAAACTGCTTAGGGAACTACTGAATTCTGGGGTCTGAAACAACCAGAAAAGACTCTCTACAAACTAAGGAGTGCTGTGTGTAGGTCTGAGCTCACTTAGCAACAGAAAGACTCTAGCCATTTGCATGCCAACTATATCACTTCTAGCATCATTACATCTGAAAAAATAAGCCTGATTACAATTTTTGTTCAAAACCATAGAAAAAAGGAAATTATGAAGAAAATTATGTCCCGAATATTCCTCTTCTTTAACCATAAACACCGTCTTTTAACAGTCCCCTGTTTTTATGGTAGATCCGAGTCCTAACACACCTGAAACTAACTGCTACTCCGAAGCACAAACTCCCAAGGAAAGCTTAAAGACGTGCTTCTTCAGCTCCAAAACATTCTTTGGCTCTCCAGTTTCCCTTATGACAACGATACCCTTTTGATATCCCCACAGTCCCTGATAACAGCTTGGTATGGACTGCCCCTCATCACCAGCCTGAAGGTGAATTTCAAGCAACACCCAAAGGCATTGAAACAGGACTGTATTAGCTAAAAAGGCCCTGGGGATTTCTGCCTGGCCTTGTCAAGGGTGGAAAACCTCATGGCAATTCTGTATTCAGAGAACACAACCTATGAGGTGGACCCTCAGCTTTCTCATCTATCAGGGGCACCTCTGGCACCCTCAGGATTGTATGACAGGTCTCTAACAGCTTGTTGTGCTCACCGATCCCCTACCTGCCTGTAAACAGGAACAATACCAGTCTACCTCTGGCAAACTCATTTCCTGTGTTGATGACTGGTAGGGATGGTGACTCAAATACAGCACAGGCAGTGGAGTAGCCACTTGCAGTGCTTTGCCAGGTAAAACACTGTTCCTAAAGTTCCACCTTTGAAGCTGCATAGCCTCCAAACAAGCTTTTCAGGTGTCTGGGAAAATTCCTGATGTTCTGTTACTCCAGATTTGGCTGCAGGTCTGTTCTCTACAAGAAGCTCGTCTCCTGGTTCTCCCAGCCTGCCCAGTACTTGCAGACTTTCTGCTGACCCTCTTTCCCACTTGCACTCTCAAAACTTCTTACAGCTTGTTGCATTTAGTTCTTTTCAGTGAAGGAGCAATCTACCTCCAGACAGTGCTACTGGACCCAGATGGCAGTAGCCAGGATACCATAAACAGACAGCTACTGTTTCTTTTAACAAAACCAACACAATACACTACAAGAAAATGAAACATTCAGACCCTCTGTCATATCGCTGCATTCCCATCAAGTACCTGTGTTCACTGTACAGAGGTTCAGAGAGGTCAGTTCTCTGCACAGTTCTCACCTCTCAGCCCACAGTCTTCCTATCATTGGGAAGCTTACAGTTTCTCCTGAACTTCTTGCTTTGCTACTCTACCCTTCTCATCTTTGTTTTTGCTGGAACACTTTTCTCGCCTCAGTTCCACTGGCTATGACAAAGTGCCTCCCTTTCCACACTGATGGGAATTATCCCAATTCAGGGAAGACAGTCACACAGTGAAGAAAATTGAATGCACACTCACCTGTTTTCCAGACTAATTAAATTACTACTATGAAGCTAATGCTAAAAAACTTACTCCAGAAAGAAACAAAACAGCACTAACAGATGCATACATTTCTTACCTTTGTCTTCTCTGCTAGTTTTCACATCCTCTGCTACTCTCTTTAGGGAGGTGATAAGGATACTAACGTCAGCACTGTGAACTTCACATTCAACAAAAATGTCAAGATCATCAGCAGAGTTCTTGGACTTTTTGGCTTCTCTGGTTTCAAAGTGATGGATCTGGGTTTCAAACATCTGCAAGAGCCAGATGATCATATGATGAAGCTTCTCCAAAGACTGAAAATCCAGGTAAGTCTAGATACACTTCTACAATATTTTAAAAAGGTGACTAAAAGAAGTTTTAAGAAGAAGTGCATGTTAAGCATTGATGCGTAGTAATGCCCAGTTTAGAAGGAGCTAAAATACAGGCAGAGCTAAGGATTACACAGTGTAGAATTAGGCGGAGACAGATGGAGATGAAAGATAGGATACTGTTGACTGTAGCATTTCATCTGTGCAGAAATAACAAATGACTGGCTGGGTAAGTCTTAAGAACCTGGCAGAATGAAAGCGTATCTATTGATGTATAATAACACTATAATCATTAAATAATTGGGAATTATTAAAAATAAGTAACAAGTACGATACTTTTCTTTTGAGTTATTCATTTTCACAGATGAGAGTGAGCACCTGGTAGGGATACTTCAAGTGCCCAGAATATACAATGCCTGTATGGTTTACAGCTGTTGTATGCTCTATATCTCCTGCCAAATATGCAGACAAAATTCATTGGCTCCTAACATCCCCACAATCTGAATACTTGAAATGCTGGCCTGTTGTTTAGACATGGCTGGCCACCACAACTGCTAGAAAGAAACTATAGATTGGAATCTGCTCTGAACGGCCCTTAGGTAAAATGATGATTCTTCTAAATGACTGTGTCCAGCTGCTCCCTCCCTCCAGAGCACTCTCCTTCTTCACCTGGAGAGGCCAGCCAAACTCTCTGAACAGCTGTAGCAAAACAGGAATAATGAGAAAGGTGAAAGGCAGATGGAGGCATAAGTCAGGCAGGGAGCAGGAGAAGAGTGAGAGAAGGGGAGATGCAGGGTGGGAGAGGTAGGGCAATAGTGACAAAAGAGAAGTATTGGTGGAAGGAATGGAATGGTGAGGTCTGTACCTCAAAGACTTTCGCTGCCCTAGAGAGCTCAATCTTCCTCACGTTGCAGAGGGTGAGGGTCAGGATGAGAGTGGCTCTGCCCTCCTCCCTGTTGGAGTCCAAGCTGCCTCGCCTGTTCAATGACTCTATGCCATGCATCTCCTTCCCTTTGCTGGCCTCTTCCTTTTGGCCTGAGATCCCCACCAAGTCCGTCTTCATTGGGAGACAGTGGAGCAGATTGCAATTGCCAGATATTGAGTGGAAACTGCCTGAGAATGTGAGTGCTTCTGCCAGAGCAATGGCCAGGGGATGTGGTAGGACTGGAGATGCAGGGCGCCTATGTGGGTGGTGACATCAGAGCTGACAAACAGCAGCAAAGTAAGCTGGTTGCTACTGTGTTAGGTGTAGGGACATTTATGTTGGCCATGCCAGACACATCAAGGGAAACCATCTGCGTAGGATATGCGCAAGAGCCCAAGATAACCCTCCTCCTCTGGGTAACTTCAAAGCACTGTCCTCCTGCTCTATTTGAAGGTGTCTGCAAGCTGTTCAACCCTGGAGATGGGCTCCTTTGTGCAGAGTCAATTAGCCTGAGCACCATTTACATCACCCAGTCTGGATTGCCCTGCATAATGTCTGAGATTGCCCTTCCTCCCCACCCTCTTTTATCTCACTGGGGCCTTCTTTGGATTGACCATGCCCCCAGGAAACTAAAGGGACTCTTCCCCCAACCCCTAGATAAATCCAAGTGGTCACCCCTCTGCAGAGCCACAATTGTGGGAGTGCCAGAGAGACCTGAGCCAGACTCAAAGTTCATTCTTATGAGCTTTTTCTAACCACAGGATCTGACCTGTCCTACCCTAGCCCCACAAGAGCTGGGTGCTGCCTGCAGGCTACTCTGTTGGAATTTGCTTCTGTCATGATTTTAGCTCCAGTGAAATAGACTTTCAAGAAGTCCAGGGTCACATCATTCTCACATCTGACAGGACAAGCTCAGGGAGGATTCAGCTCTGCTCCTGCCAGGGCATGGCACCCTTTGACATCCATAAACATGTTCCTGGGTATGAGCACCCCTATCTTCATACCCCAAGTTACAGTGTGCTGCAGCCCCTATGAAAGTCATCTTGCAGGCCCACAGGGAAGGTCACCTCTCTGTCCTCTCTTTGCAGGTGGAGCCATTTCTGACATGCCCCTTAGTTTATCCTGGCTGGGCCACACAGCCCAGTGCTGTATTGCTCTTGCCTTCTCCCTGACCAGAGAAGATAAAGAGAGTGCAACCAAATTTTCTTCTCCAGAGACCATGACAGCACCATGTTTTTCCAAGACAGAGCACTGGGAAGGTCTCAGTTCCCTCCTCTGTTTCCTGGCTGAGACAGACAAACCCAAGGCGAATTTTGGACCACCGTTCCCAGGGGGCAGGTCTCAGCATCCCGAGGAACATCGACCCATCCAGATACCTCGGGCACTGTGGCCTTTGCAGGGCCTGGTGAGTACCAGCCCGGGAGGAGGTGTCCCCCGGGCCGTGCCCAGCCCGGACCCGGTCTGGGGCGCCGCGGGGCCCGGCTCCGCCCGCGGGCAGGGCAGGGCAAGCCGCCGTCCGCGGTGCTGACCCTGGCTCATGTCCCATCGGGGTCCGGGAGGGCAAGGGGGAACTTCAGAGGCAGCAGAATTACAGCTGCCAACTGAACGGGGCGGGGGGAGAAGAAGTGAGCTTTAAGGGGGCAACAAGGCGCTCCCCACTCCCATGTTTCCCCAGCAGCGGTGGCAAGGCTGGGCGCAGGAGAAACAGCTGAGCTGAGCATGAATATCTGAGTCCAGGTTGGGCTTTTCCCAGGAAGGGTGGGTGCATGCATCCCCACATCCAGCCCACAGGCATGGCACAAATGACAAATGGCACAAGGTCTCCTACTCCAGCTACATGCAGACATGTAGGTGAAAGCCCTAGGGCTTGATATGCATGTTTAAGACACTGGTCACAAATACTGGCAGCACAGGGCCATTAGGCTCCTATGATTGTCTTTATGCTCTAGTGTCCCATCTTCACATGTTTGTACAGCACTAAGCATGATGTCCTGTATATAAATTGAGGTTTCTTTATAGAGCCAGACTGGACTTATCAGCCAGCGTGATAGTTGAAGTAATATAGGCAGAGTTTACAACACATCTTTGCAGACCATTGCAGAACCAGAACAGAGAGCCCTGACTCTCCAGGTGGTGAAACGTCCTTCCCCAGCCAGTGGACTCTGCAATACCACCTTGAATCCATGCCTGGGGCAGACCCAGGAAGGCCTCACCTATAATGTAACTCAGCTCTGCTGAGACATCCCAGAGTCCTGCTTTCAGCTCTTTTGAGGACCTCTAGGAGGGCAGGAGGAGAGGTCTCAGGCTGGGTGCTGCAGTTTAAAGGCCTATGCAAGGACTGGAGCACAGTGCGTCATCCTTTCCCATGGGGACAGGCAGAACCTCCCTGCAGAAGGGAGGGATCTCCCACCCCAAGAATTGGCTCACCCCCTCTCATGCAGCCCCTGGGGTGGGTGCTTTAAAAGGCCATGGTTGCTCGCCACAACCTGCCCATTTTTGATCTGTTCCCATTGAAAATATCTCTATCCTGTATGAGCATAGTACTATTCATTTGAGATGGATGCTGCATTAATATTTCTGTTTATTTAGGTTAATTTAAAAGGTTACAGTTGAACATTAAAAAAGTCTTCTGCCAACTGCCAGCATGGTTTGAAGCAGCAAAGAGACAGGCTTTTAAAGAATGCGTTCCTGTAGAATCCTCTTGTGCTTAATCCCTTTTGCAACAATTTCGGCATCCTTTGGGGAATAAAGCATCCCTACTTCAAGGCTACTGTCATATCTAGGCATCTTAAGATACCCAGAGAAGACCACCTCCCTGCATAACCTGCACTGATAATTCCTCCCTCCATCACCATCACCGACCTTGGCCAAGGTCACTGCAAAGGAGAAGGGCCTTATGGACGGGCTTCTTCGATCACTTGAAACAGAGCTGGACATGGAGACATCAAAAATGTGATCATAGTGGGACAGAAGAGAGGAAGGTTTCTTAAAAGAGTAGCTTGGGATAGGTTAGTCAGAGTAGCATACAAAGATGTAGATTATGCAAAGGCAGAGCAATCAAGGCTTTGCTGTACATTTCTAGCTAATTACACACATCAAGAGTTTTATTTTTTTTAATATCAGTTTCACTTTAGAGCTCCACGGTCTTTTCTGGATGAGTGATACTCAACCAGTGCAAGACAGCCTTTCTTGAGTTGGAAGCCACCTCAAATAGGCATTCCTCCCTACCTGGGTATTTAATTCTGATCAACCTGTGTGGCTACCTTACAAAGAGGAGTTACAGTGGCCAGATAATGCAAAAAGCATTTTGCTACATGACTTTAATTTTCTTTAGCATGGAAATAAGAAGTCATCCATTAAGAAGTACTATTTAAAATGCAATTTATTTGTACTATTTAAAGCACATATGCACAAGCTAATTTATTTTGCAAGAAAATCTACTTTCAATATATTTCCTCTGCTTTTAAAATACTGAGCATTTAACTTTTTCTCATCTCTCAGTCTTGCTGAATAGCTATGTTATGCTGCTTTGGCTGGAGTTATTGGTCATTTAAACCTGCATTAAGGGGCTCAGAATCAGACTTGTGGCATCAATATTCTTTAACCATTCCCCTTACTCATAAAAAGACAGCCATGAATCCTGGTTCTCAATATCACTATAGATTTACTGCTGCTGTCACTCATAATAATAGCCAGAAGCAGAGGAGCTTGGAAAGCTGTCTGAGGACTAGTTTGAAAGACTTCACCCTTGGGGTGAAATTTTCTCTTTGTGGTACACAGTTACCTTATGGGTCCTATTATATTAAGAGGTAAAAATATAGGCTACTTTCACACTGAAAATACATGTCAAACAGTACTGAAAGATCTACATAGACGTTGTCATGAAAAAAAAAAAAAGGAAGAAAAAAGATACAGAGATTAAAAAGCTTACTTCAAAGCACCAAAATGATACGATTTTGCATAAGTGTATGTCTATTGAAAAGGGTTCCAGCTGGTATCCTTAGATTAATGTTATTACCCACCATAAATATAATGGAAACAGCTGTACTTTCTATCTTCCTAAAGGATGATGCTTACATTAAAACTCCATTGATTTTCAAGCTATAAATACAAGAGTAGTACAATGGTAGGTATGAGATTTGAGGACTTTCAAATCCCTCTCCATCTTTGGATCTTCTAACAGAAATGTGACTCCTGAATCATGTTAGTATCATGACACAGAATTGTTTCAAGCTGGAAGTACTGTTCTGCTTTGCTTTGCTCTATTCGGTTTCAATGTACCAGTGCTGATCTCCTCCCTCCTTCAACTAGGGAAGTACAGGGAGGCATTATACAATGTGGACCAGTCCAAGAGGTCATTTAGCTGCTTTGAGTGAAGGTCATTGGATAAAATACAGGAATAGATTTCTGAACAGCAAAGTTTTTCTCTCCCCATGGCTCAGCCATTGGGTTAAGCTGGAATCAACCTTGCATCCATTTGCTGTCTCAGTCAAGCTATACTCCAGGAAGAATAAAACTGCTTTAACCAAAAAAGGGAGAAGTGGGAGAAGGAAGGAGACTCCAAAAAGCATCCTGACTTAGGAGCCGTCTTGAAAGATGTCATGTTTGGGTTTGAATGCACTCAGACTGGGACACAGCTAAGCCAGGTCTTCCATAGCTTTGGTGGGGACTCTAGCGACAGATACAGTGAGTTAGGAGTTGGAAGGCTCTTATGTCTTCAGCTGCATTGTAAGAACCACTTCTCCATTTCCAAAGTGTTGGTATCCACCTTCTGGATTGTGAGTCCAGAAAATCAGGAGACACTTTGTAGCAGCACTGAATAAAGCACTCTCAGAGAAGGACATGCACAACACAAGAGCCTTCACATGTCAGCCTTCCACAGTGAGTAGCTGAGTGTGTCTATTAACAGAGGTGTCCCCTTTCTGTAAGCAGGCTGGTCCTGAATCATCTCTGAATCCATAATGCTACACATTACAGCCACCACAGCTCTGAGACTGGACTAAAAAAGTCTTGATGCCCTGGTAGAACATCTGCATGGTTTCTTGCTTGCACAAAGTATTGACAAACTGACCACACATCCAACTGCAAAAAGGCACACAGACTTGCCTTTAGGTAACTCTTCTCTGAAGGGGCTTTTTTGTGGGTACTGTATTGAGGCACGGACTCCATGCCCTGAATAGGCAGCCTCAGAGCCTTTGCTCTGCAAACCAATGACACAACGCAGCATACAGCGTTCCTGACCTGCACAAACCACTTGGGGATTGGTGCTTATGCAAATACAGTATATTTATTCACAGTGATAAATCTTTGTTAATGAGATTGCAGCATACTTGCTGTCCTTTCCACTATCATCTATGCTTTGGATCAATGGCAACATCCCATTTTTAGGAAAAAAAAAATTATTTCAGGATAGATGTGCTTGTGTGTAAAAGTAGAGATACAGAAGGCCAAGCAGTATACGTATGCCCCCTGAAAGGTGTAGAGTTTGGGACTCCATGAGAACCTTGCACAAATGTGAGGGCCTGAGGGAAGAGTGACTGTGGGACAAAACAAGGTGGATTGGCCTGTTAGCATTGCCATCCTGTCCCTGGGCCCAGAGTGAAAATGCAGCCTCACAGCTGAAGCAGACTATAGCTCTGCAAGGTGGATATCTCCTTCTGCTTTGGTACAGGAGATGTGGAGCCTTTCCCCACATTCCCAGAACTAAGGGCATTTTTATGCATTAATGAGAAAAATAGGATTAGCATCTAAAGGCCAAAAGAGTCAAGGGTCACCTGCAGGTGCCTTTTTCTCTGCTAATCTATAGTAATTAAGATATATAACTTAAGCATTCATGCAGTACACAGGAAGGTAATAGACCGAGGCTAGATGAATACTGGCATTTGCACATGGCAGCTTCTAGTTAGTAGGCAGTGATTAGCAAGATACAGCGAATCTTCATTTTATCTTCTGGAGGGCATTGCAAAGGATCCCCATCTCACCTGCAAAGGAAATAATCAGAGCAGTTAATCCTACAGCTAGCCCATTTCTAACACTCCTGTATATATTTACCCTTTATATCCATTCCCTGAAAGAACAAGGTGGACATAGAAGTGCTGGATTGGACACATTAGGGTCTTACTAGAGTAAGGTCTGCAGAGTCAGCCCTTTGCCTTCATCAGCCGTACAAGAATGGCTCACAGGAGCAGAGGTGCTGGCTCTCGGCAGACTAGCCAATGTTAGGGGGAAAACATATCAGGAAAAAGGCTAGAATGGCAAAAGGAAATGTGATCAAAGCCAAGCTGTGCCTTTTCTGCCTTACTGAGAACAGCTAGAGCCACACATCCGAATCCACCACAAGGCCCTCTGGCCTTTCCTAGCAGCTCCACTAAAACTGCAGTCAAGTGGAAAAGCTATTTTGAAGCCTGGCTAGAGTTAGGAAGCAATTTTTGCACCAGAAAGGAGACATGTTCTGCTTGACCCTGTTCAGGGTCAGAGCATTTAATGCAACCAGAGGAAACCTGCTTTATGGTTGCTATTTCTGATCCAAGTTTTGAGGAATTCAGGGTAACAAATCTGCAGTTCCTTACTATTGATAGTGTCGGCTAAGTTCTTCAGCTGCTTTGCGTTGTCCAGGACTTCAATCCTCTGGGTGTAGGGATTGTACCGAACAGAGAAAGGACGAGGGATCGTTTGAGCAAATTTCCTGAGGCAAAAATACAAAAACACATACAAACTTGAAACACTTCTTTTTTCCAGTAACTCGCTCTTTTCTTGGTGTGTGCATTTGTTGATGAGGGGAATAAGGAAATCTGCAAGAGGAAATAACTGAAATTCCTGCCGAGTGAGCTGAGACATACAGCATTCCATAACATGCTTGAATCTGTATTTGTCCTTACTACCTTTGCTTTTTTCCAAGCAGGACTAACCATGCTATTGGCATGGTAACACCGCTCCTGGTATAGGCCAACTATGCAGCTGTCGAGATTTGCCAAACTTGAAAACCTCATTTTCCTTTCTGTAATGCAAAATATAGGAATCCTGATCCAAATTTGCAATTTCTGGGAAAGTAAGGTCAAGTACCTATGCCATCCTTCTGGTATGGCTGGTAGTGCCTTCCAGGTCATTGCAAAGATAGGAGATATTCAACAGAGTGAAGCAGCATTCTTGCTACCCCTTATTTGCAGCCTTCCCTGATGCAAAATAGTTAATTCCATGGCAGAAACATTAAGATTTTGGTATCTTGGGAAAATGTTAATTTGCATAACCACAGAACTGTGGAAAGGAGGACTCTGAATGGGATGAGATGGTCAGAGCTATTGTTTCAGGCTCCTTGCAGACCCCAGCAGGATGCTGGATTATATATCTGCTTTGGATTACTGAAGCTATTTGCTGAAAGAGGAAGGAAAGCACGCAGGAGTTGATTATGGAGCCCCAGTATACAGATTGTGACTCAGCATGGCAAATCCCATATGCCCAGAATGCTGGAATACGCTAGATGCCACCTCCACACTGCTCCTTCACTTTAGTTCTAATTATTATCTGCTAAGGCCATCATCTCAAACAGAGTTCAGTGTGAGTAGGCCACAAGGTGTGACAGTGGAAAAAATTATGTTGGCTAGGATGAAAGTGTTTAGTGGCATCAGTCCAGTTTTTCTAAGGGGAGAGATCCACATTAGAAGACAGTCTTCCTAAATCCCAGCTGAAGGTAAGATCCTAATTAGAAGATGAATGCCTTAAACAGAAATATTTTAGGTCAGGCTCAGAATAATTTTTCAGGGAGGTTTTCTATTACACACAAACACACATGTCCCGGTGCAAGCCACAAACATGCTCACTGGACCAACCCCTAGACCTCTATTTCAATTTAACCACATTTCCAATTTGGTCATTGAAACAAATAAAAGAAGCTCCAAGATCATTTTTATAGAATAAGGCACCATCTTCCTTTTTCTCAAGGAACTTGCTACTCAGTTAGAGAAGTATACAGAGAAGACAGAAACTGTACGGGATATTAACAGAACAAACCAGAAGAGAAGGCCATCTTTCTCAGGTATTACCCCAAAGAAAAAGGCAGAAGGAGAGGCTGCAGGCTTATAATGACTGAGGAAGCAGCAGGGGAGGTAGCTAGGAAGACCTTGGAGCTGGGGAGCCTGGGGCAGCAGAATAACTTGGGTCTTGGTATTTGTTTTTTTTAAGGGGGGGAGGGGGGAGGGGGAGGAG
>NW_009648953.1:2482075-2519032 GCF_000708025.1 Charadrius vociferus
GGAGGGAGGAGAGGCGGGGGCGGGGAGAGAGAGAGAAGAGACTGCAGGTCTGGGACAAGTCCCTCTGTGGTATCTCCAAGCATAAAAATTGTTGAGTGTGAACCAAGGCTAACCCCCAGTGTATTGGTTAACACCCAGAAATATGGTGGTGTTTTTTTTAAACAGGAATAGAAATATTGCTGTGAGGTGGAACCCAAGCTGAACCTCAAACACAGTTTGAGCCATTCCTGTTTCAAGAACAAGAACTGAACCTGGACCATTATTTCAAAGTCTTGTTGAACTGGAACTGAATCTCTATTTCAGTCACAGATGACTGAAAGATTTACTGTGTAGCCCTGTAGTCTTGTAAACACACTGCTGGTAACAAGCTGGAGGCTCAGTATTAAGCTAACCACACATGCCTCAGGACTGGGTTTATTAGGATTGCTTGCAGTTTTGTTTAGCTGTAATAGCAATTGTCTAATGACCATGTAGCTATTACCTAATTTGTTTTAGTTTTGCTTAATTCTGAATAACTGCGCGCTATAATGCCTATCGTTAATAATTTTTATACACGCAGGAATAGCAAATAGTTTCCCTGTACATAGTGAACTGAGTCTAACCCTAAAGTAATGACGCAGCATAAAGGAATACCAGCATGGGCTGATAACAGAAGCCGTAAAGGCGTGAGCATAGGATGATGCTGGTGGTCCCTGGGCTATCAGGAACTTGCCACTGGTCAGTTATTCACAGTGAACGAAACTTAGGAGCTAAGGAAACAAAAGGGACAAAGAAAAAAATATTTGACATAAACTGTAACATCAGAAGTAACACAGTTTTGCAGACCAATATAGAAAGACCATGTTAGAAAACATAAAAATGGCCCTGAGGAAACCTTGGGCTGAGGGGGGAAAAAGGAAGCATCAACACCATCCACCTCCTCACAAAACAGAGGAAGAAACTCCATTCATTAAAATCACAGCCCCGCTCTGAAGACCTCAAGATGCTGACTACTTGACACCTCCACCCCCTACCACCAGACTGAAACTGTTCACTTAAGATACAAAAGAAAGCGTAAGGGTGAACATAACGTCAGAGGAAAACGAGTAGATACTAGGAGATTTTTTGTACAAGAACTTTTAACTATAGTATTGTTAAAGAGATTTGTTTTGCATTAATTAGCTAGCTTTGACCCTAAGGAGGAGGATCCAGGGAACTACAGAGCTGTCAGTCTGACCTCAGAGCCAGGGAAGGTTATGGAGCAGATCATCTTGAGTGCCATCACATGGCATGTACAGGACAACCAGGTGATCAGACCCAGTCAGCATGGGTTTATGAAAGGCAGGTCCTGCTTGACTAACCTGATCTCCTTCTAGGACAAGGTGACACACTTAGTGGATAAGGGAAAGGTTCTGGATGTTGTTTACCTGGACTTTAGTAAAGCCTTTGACACCATTTCCCATGGCATTCTCCTGGAAAGACTGGCTCCTCATGGCTTAGACAAGCGTACTCTTCGCTGGGTAAAAAAGTAACTGAATGGCTGGGCCCAAAGAGTTGTGGTGAATGGAGTTAATTCCAGTTGGTGGCCAGTCACAAGTGGTGTTCCCCAGGTCTCACTATTGGGGCCAGTTCTGTTTAATATTTTTATCAATGATCTGGATGATGGGATCCAATGCACCTTCAGTAAGTTTGCAGATGACACCCAGGTGGGAAGGAGTCTTGATCTGCTTGAGGGTAGAATGGATCTACAGAGGGATCTGGACAGGCTGGATCGATGGGCCAAGGCCAACGGTATGAGGTTCAACAAGGCCAAGTGCCAGGTCTTGTACTTGGGTCACAACAACCCCATGCAGCGCTACAGGCTTGGGGAAGAGTGGCTGGAAAGCTGCTCAGAGGAGAAGGATCTGGGGGTGTTAATTGACAGCTGGCTGAATATGAGCCAGCAGTGTGCCCAGGTGGCCAAGAAGACCAATAGCATCCTGGCCTGTATCAGGAATAGTGTGGCCAGCAGGACTAGGGAAGTGATTGTCCCCCTGTACTCAGCACTGGTGAGGCCCCACCCTGAATGCTGTGTTCAGTTTTGGGCCCCTCACTACAAGAAAGACATTGAGGCGCTGGAGCATGTCCAAAGAAGGGCAACAAAGCTGGTGAGGGGACTAGAGAACAAGTCTTATGAGAAGCAGCTGAGGGAACTGGGGTTGTTCAGCCTGGAGAAACCAAAGCTGAGGAGAGACCTTATTGCTCTCTACAGCTACAGGAAAGGAGGTTGTAAAGAGGTGGGGGTCTATCTCTTCTCCTAAGTAACAAGTGATAGGACAAGAGGAAATGGCCTCAAGTTGCACCAGGGGAGGTTTAGATTGGATATTAGGAAAAATTTCTTCACAGGAAGGGTTATCAAGTTTTGAAACAGGCTGCCCAAGGAAGCGGTTGAGTCACCATCCATGGAGGTATTTAAAAGACGTGTAGATGTGGCGCTTAGGGACGTGGTTTAGCGGTGAACTTGGCAGTGTTAGCTTTATGGTTGGACTCAATGATCGCAGAGTTCTTTTCCAGCCTAAATGATTCTATGATTCTATCATTGCAATGGGACTAATAATAATTTTTTGTTGCATTTTGGTTATACTGATTAAATTCTTAATTAGACTAACCTCAAATTCCTTGCTTGATGTATAAGGTATGTTCCCGTTATTGCCCATAACAAGATTTTGAGTGTAACAACTGTTTAGTCTCCTTAAGCATTGCACAACAGTTTCTAATGCCTCTCAAAATGTTGCTGTCAACCCCAGACCTGTTATGGCAATGGGATCCAATGTATTGGCAACGGACAAGAAATTGGGTCTTATATGGAATGACTGGATTACCTTAACTTATCTTTTGCATCTTTAAAACTTTCAGCAACATAGTAGATAGGCTGGAACTCAGTAACAGGGTACTTCTGCACAGCAGTCTTCTCCAGGACAAGAGGTTGAATCTCAGGTTTACTTGATAAACAATACTATAAGCAAAAGGGTAAGAAATTTATTTCAGTTTAAAAGTGCTTGAATTTGCTGTGAAAGAAAGATAGAGCTACTGAATGCCACACAGTTTCAGACAGGAAAGAGTTGCTCCTGTGGAATACAATGATAATGTCATTTACTAGGAAAGAAGCGGGTATGAGTCCCCTGTGTATGTATACACTGACACAATTATCAACCTGCTTCAATGAAGTACAGCATTTCATGTTACTTCTATGCACAAAGCATGAAGCAAAGTAAGGATCTGAAGACATTCAGAAGAGAAATTTGAGCAACTATGAACATCTTTGAAATGTTCGTTTCTAGAACTCACCTGCAGCTCCCCAAATGAAGACAAGAGCCCAGCACCATATGCCTTGAGTGAATCGCCTTCCTTACATAGTCCAAACTCCACCGTAAACCAATAAACCTAATAAGAAAATTGGGCAGAAACGCATGATTCCTTGATCAAAAAAAGGAGGTGAACATCGTTGATTTGAATACATTTGGAGCTCACATTTCTATTTAAAATTTTGCCATGTGTCAAATATCAACCCTATAAATACAATAAATGTCTCCACAGACTGAAATTCTTCTCTTGGAAGGGGCACAGTGCTAGACTCAGTGTGGCTGTGAATTGGTTCAGTGCCCTGACAAACACAGTTGTGCTTTACTGTGCTTACATTTGTCAGCAGAGCAGACACAATGAAACTATGGCAATTAAATTTCATTTTGGCTGGACAACCCAATCCAAGTTTGAACCTTAGTTGATAGAAAATTGTGTCCTGTTTCACATAGAGGGCATGTAGCTGCAGCAGCAAGAGACGGAATGGGCTGTTAGTACAATATTGAAGGAAGATGGTGTGTGGCCTAGCTTGACTTCTTGGTCTGTCATTTAGAAGGATACCTGCTCTGGCTCAGAAGAGCTACCTCATCTATCAGAAACAGCAAAGATGGTGCATGGCTTTGTCCAGGTAAGTTGGCGCTGGGGATGCTAATCTCACAGGCATATCTTTGTTTTTGTTTGAAGTTTGCAATTCTGGGTCTCAGTAGTCTCAGAGTAGAATTCAGATGAGGCACGCTGACTGCAGAGGACATTACCTGCCTAGCAGGGTGGAAGAGAAAGGACACTTACAGGTAGAACAGCTACTGAAGCTGCCTCCTGAAATTTCCTGTGGTGATGTAGTAACATGTAATCTCTTCTTGCTCAATATGTTTGTGCTGGAGGAAATCTTGTCTGGGCTTCTGTGTTTAATCACAACTGTCACTTTGAATAAGGGGTGCCAAAGTTATTTTCCTTTAATGCAACTGTTTCAGGGTGGGGTTTTCCAATCATGGACTTCACCCTGTTCCCATTCAACTCTATGGGAGTTCTATCAGTGACTTCAGTGGCAGCAGAATTAAGACAACACAGGGTGCTTTGGAAAATTGAGCCCTCATTTATTAAATTACCGTAGCAAGTTTCTCGATGAAATCATCTGGAGCTCCCAGAGATGCCAGTCCAATTTCCTGTAACAATAAACCATTATTCTTCAAGCTGTTTATTGCAAACATTCTTCCTGTCTCGTCTTATGTAATTTCTCACATTTTAAATGTTACCATCGCTTACTACCACACACAAATGTTTACAGGACATGTTCCTATCGTGCAACATCAATTTTAAACCAGAAATCTCTCCAGAAATGAACAAAGGGTCCTGTCCAAATGTCATTTACAAGTCATGATCCTTTGTGCCTGGTACAAAGCCCATTGAGGTCAAATAAAATTTTCCTCTTGCTTTGACAGGCTTTTGATTAAGTCTACAATGCACACCCATGAGAATGATATGGTCAAAAGGAGGTAAATCAGTCACATCTCCACACCTTAATTATTTCTCTTTGTTTTGATGGGCCCTGATTGCAGGAGTTTTCCTGGAGCCTTGAATGAGTTATTTTTTCTGAATGGCAAGGCAGTATTTGAAAGAGCTTATTCGTACCTTAGGAGTTAATGGAGACTGTCCTTGTAGGCGTGCAACAGCTGGGTTCAGAAGACAGACACACAAGACTATATATAAACAGGTACCTTGTTTGGTTTGCTCCAGTTAGGACTGTGCAGTGCAAAATCAGAGCCCCGCACATGCCCACACCAAAAGCATGGGAGCAGCCATCACCATGCCAAATCCCAATAAGCTGAGGTGCAGTAGGGCTTATCTTGAAGGAAACCCCAGTTCTGGGAAAGGGTAGAGCCTGAGGACAATACTGAATGCTTACTAACTACATCAAGTTGACTTTTGTCTTGTGAGCAAGATGTTACATTAAGTCCATTTTCCCTTCCTTCCTTCCTTCCTTCCTTCCTTCCTTTCTCCCCTACTCCGACCCCTCTGTCCTCCATCCTTCTTTGTCTCCTTTTCTTTCTCTTCTTCTTTCCTTTTTTCCTTTTTCCTTCTTTCTTTTTTCTTTCTTTCTCTTTCCTTCTCTTCCTTTCTTTCTCTTTCTTTTTTCTGTCTTTCTCTTTCCTTCCTTGCTTCCTTCCGTATTTCCTTATTTCTTTCTTTCCCTCTTTCTCTCTCTCTTTCTGTCTGTCTGTCCTTCTCTTTTTCTGTCTTTTCACATTTTCTGATAAGATGCAGCCAAAAATTTATTCCTTCTCCAAGGTTTGGCTTCTTTTCCAGAGACATTAACACTACCAAAGAGAAAGTTCCTCTCCAGCCTTCTCCCATGCTTGCAGTTGGGACAGTTCCCCACTTTACTCAGCGTCCTCTGTGGCTTCAACAGAAAACAAACAAAAAAAAATATCTTCACTTTCCCTAACATTTGGACTGCAGGGTGGGGCAATAATTCATGTGACTCATGAGCCATTTAACTTTGCTCAGAAGGAACAACATCTACAAAAAGTTTTTTAGATGATGGCTTCACAAAGGGTTTGCCTGTAAAAAAAACAACTCACACAAGACTGGCATTTGGAGTTTGGGTGTATGAGTTCACCTAGGTGATTTGTGTCAAGATTTCAAGCAATAAATAAATCAGCCTTAGCCACTCTTAAACAATATGCTAATAAACACCCCACCCCTAGTAGCTCTTAGTTCATCCTCTGAGTTACCTAGTCTCTGGTGTGTTCAATTATAAAAACAGTAAAACCACTGAGGAACTTACCTGGGAAAACTGAGCAAAACTGGGATCAGCAAAAAGAGGCACGTGTCCTAGCAGCTCATGGCAAATATCACTGCAGGAAAACATGACATCTGAATGACTTTAGTTTAGAAAAAGACCAGCAATGCTGGATGAATGCCCTAGAGTCTGCACATAGGCAGGAGTGCAGTGCATTTGCTCCTACTAGCAAACAATGCTCAGGACTCATGGGAAAACGTTTTGCTCTAAAATTATTCTTGTGATGGAAACACTTGCACACTCCAGGATTTTCAGTGTTTTTATCATCATACATCCCTAAGAGGAAGCATGATACATTATTTGTTTTTCCTCATGGAAGAAAAACACCCATTCAACTGCCCACCCAGCTCAGGAAGGCCCAGAAAGAAATCACCCCACCAAAGAGAATATGGACAAGAAACTTCTTTAGATGAAGGTCAGGCTACTAAGACAATTCACTGTGATGTCAACATCTACCTCAAGAGCTCAGCTCCAGTCCCTGTTCAGGCCCATAGCCTCCCACTGAGAGGTGGAAGGTCACCCTTCCTCAGGTAAGACTGTTTTCATCCCAAGTTGAAGTTGGCAGCTGGACAGGCATGTTTGGGGAAGAACTCACCTGGGGACTGCTAGATTTTTCAAAGATAGAGAAGTGATTTGGTGAGACAGAAAGAGGAGAGCGATAAGGTGCTCCCAGGAAGGCCGGGTCTGGAAGACTTTTCAGCCTGGCTTTGTGCAGGATGAAAAGGAGGTGAGCAGAAGCAAGAAGAAAAAATCAGAAGAATGAGGAACAGAAAAATGGAGGGGAGAAGGAGGCTGTGGGAAGAAGCAGGAACCAAAGAAATGGTAAGGGAAGGGAGGAAGAATTGCAAAAATACGAAGCAGAGGAAGAAAAATTTTGAAAATGGCAAGTGGAAAAGGACAATGGACAGGGACAAAAACACTACCGCATAAAACTGAAAAAGAGAAGGGACCAGTGATCTGGGCTTCCTCTATCTTGCTGCCAGAAGCTTGCTTGCAACGTGTTGAGTCATTCCTGCACTAGATTTCACACCACTGTTTGGGTGCTAATAGCTAAGCTAAATGCCTTTGTACACTACTCTATCACGTCCCAGCCACCACACAAGCATGCCTTCAGTAGCAAAACTGTCTGATCAGTCCCACAAGAACTCGCAGAACAGGATGTAGCTTGTTAAAAAGACTAGAAATCTTCTGAAAATGTTTTCAGAAGAGAGCAGTCATTTGGCCGCTCTCCATTAGCTGTGTTCCCAGGAGTGCTTCAGAGTCCCACATGGTTATTATGAGTTGGGCTGACCCTGCTGTTAGTCTGCTGCAACTTTACACACTCTCTGTGCCAAAGTACTTACGGCTCTGGTGTGTACATGGGTTTGGATGCATGGCGAATATACTGCGTAGAGTGAAATACTCGGAATGCCAGCCCAGCCAAGAAATCCCGAGAGGAGAGCAAGCCCGCAACAGGACGCAGGCGAAATCCAGTGCAGGCTGAAAGGATAAAAATAGGGCATCTTAAAAACAGCTGGTGTGTTTGATTTATCCTTATCCGGACTCCTCACAGTGAAAAAAAAAGTTTGTTAATTGTCTTCTTTGTTCTCCTTATGTTAAACAGAGTTTAGTTGTGAAAGAGCAGGGAATTTTCTACTCATGCATACCACCATCACAGTATTTGAGCATCTGTACCATCGTACCTCTGGAAGTTTTAGAGAAAGACCTGAGACATAGGCTGAGTGTTGTGCCCAAGCACCACAGGGAGCCTGTGATAAAGCAGGGACTGCTTTTCTGTTTCTGGAAGCACTACCCCCGCTGACAGCTGAGGCCCTTCGTTCGATCTGGTTCTTTTATATGCTTCAAACTTACTCTGCAAGAATTTTGAAATGTCTTCAAGCTGGGGAATGTTGTCCTCCCGGTAGCCGCAGTACTTCTCCAGCAGTGGGAACACGTGGTTGTGTTCATAACAAGCATGAGTTGGATAGAGACTCTTCAGCTCCCTGAAGACGGTGCCCCATGTTTTCTTTTCCTCTTCTGTGTAGGTAACTCGAGGAATAGGTTGGCCACTGGAAAGAAAATTAATACCCTCCATAGCAGCAATAGAGAAAATGTCCTATGCCACCAGCATCATACTCAGGAGCTTAACACGGGCTGGCCAGGAACTGCTGGTGCAGAATGGGAGATGCCTTTGGTCTGATGTGCAGGTGCAAAAGGAGCCTCACTTGCCCCTAGGCACAGGCTGGGAAGCCCTCTACTGACTTCACCTGAGATACTGGCCTTTAGAAACATCCTTGCACTATTGTGGTAAAAATAAATTAGTGATTATTTGTCTTATCAAGATGTTCTTCTAAAAATATTTGCTGGCTATTAGTTTCAGTTTATTTGCATTTCTAGATATGGAGCAGCTGTTGTATTTCGTGCTCTAATACACATTACATTAATTGTTTTTGTTACAACAGGGAAACCGTCAGAAAACTCTTTCTTAGAGGGGCAGAGAAATTCTGATCTGTGCTTTATGCTGTAATAGATGCAGACTCCAGCCAGTTTGACTTTTTATAATTGTAATGAGTAATTTTGAGTCAAATCCCACCCTCAGGCCTCCATGTGCTTAGCTCATGTTGAAGCTAGCAGGAATAAGACAATTACAAGCAATGTAGTTCAGCCTCCTGTGAATAGTCAATTCCTTAGCAATAATGATAGGGCCATAGGTGAATCCAGCAGCTTTGAAAAATCAAAGGGTTTTAAGTAACTTAATAGGGTTAACATCACTGCTGGAATAATGCTGGAGCTTTCCAAGCCTCAGAGACCCATTGTTAAACTCTTGATGACACCCCACCATCTCCCACTCCCTCATTTTTGCCTTGAGCCTCAGGGCAGCTCCTCTGGGGAACTGTCATTTTCTTTCTCTCTGTATCAGCCCTCCTTGATCTGTGGAGCTTTAAACATCATGTTGAATTATGAGGATTGCTGGGGGATTGTTGTTCCTATGGTACTCCTAAGTAATCCTCAACCACCTTCCAGGGTTACAGGGGGAAGCTATGGCTTAAAAACCTTTCAAATTTCAATTAAAAAATTTCAGGGATCAACAGGGCCAGAAGCAAAGGAAGGCAGAAGGAAGAGGCAAGCTAAACGCAAAGAAAAGAAAAGTCAGAGAAATTAAGCATTCAACAAAAACAATCAGTAAATGTATCGGGAGAGAAGGCAAAAGAGCAAAGGCAGAGAGGCAAACAGCAGGAGGAAAGAGGACAAAATAGGTGCAAAAGAAGGGACACAGAAGAGGATGAAATTGATGGCAGGAAGAAGAGTACAAGACAAGAAAGCAGTAACCCACCTCACCTTTGTAGCTGAGCAGCACCTTCAGAAGCTAATAACATTTGCCTTTTCAGATACTTCCCATGAAGCCTGATAACTTTGGTTGTCCCTCTTCTCCTGCCTGGTTCTTTGCATCTCCGAAGACACCCCTTTGTCCTCTCCCCACTGTAGACCTAGAAAGTCATGTCTGCCGGGTGTAGCACCCAGGGGAAAGACATCACAGATCCATCTAGGCCTTCCTGAATCAACACCCAAAATCACAAAAAACACGTGCCTTCCTTCCACGAGCCCCAGAAGCCCAGAAATGGGCTTTCACACCCTGCTTGCTGCTCTGTTACTGAAAGACCTAATTGGAAAGTCCAAGAACTTCACATAAAAGGTGCTTTTGGGACATAGGTCCAGGTCTGTATAGGCTTTGTTTCCAATGTGTCTGAGGATCTGCATAACAGACTAAATATTAATTAGTTACATCTTGGAATATAATGGTTTAATATTCCTAAGATGGTTTCAGTCTGGATCTGGGGGGAAGGAGGTAGCTAACATGTTTTTTGTTTTATTTCTATGTAGGATTTAGTGAAAGCCTGCAGACTAGAGACCAGAATTTGCTATCTATTATGCAGGAAAGGTAAATCTTCTGTGTGATACCTATGAATGGGCATTAGATCCATCCACATCTGGCCACAAAGTCATATCCAAATTTTCTAACTTTAAACTGGGGTCCTGACTTTTTTCACTTTCCATCAATCAGTCCAATTTGTCTCTCATTTGTGATTAGTTCATTAGCTCTTTGGCTCAGAGACTATCCTTTCATCACAGTCCTGTGCAAAGAGGAGCCCTAAATGTACAACATATGTTACTTTATCATTTGTAATTACAATTTTTTCCAGTCTCAGCAAGAATCAGGCCCAGCAGTATTGATGGAAATGTGTGAATGGCTCTGGGAACAGAATTTTCTCTCCTCCAGATTTGATCACTGAAAGCAATCAAGCAAGCCTGTTCTAACTGAATTTATCATCTCTATTCATTTATTTTTCTTGGGAAATGAGAGCCCAAATTGCTGATTGCAGCTGGGTCAGACATGATAAAAGTAGAGTATCAGGCACTGGATTAGCATCAGAACCATAAGTTATTCATTATTTTAATAGTGTATGCAGCTCCTGCTTTAATGTAAATGATAGGCACTCCTCCTCCAGCCCTGGCTTAATGGGGAGAATACCAGAAGCAGCTTTATTCAATGCTCAGGTCTTTGTAGTAGAAACGGAGTCTGCTGCTCAATTAGACAACAAAGCCAGGGAAGAGGGGTGTTGTGGGGAAAGAAGGGAGGCGATGTTCTTTTCTGAACGTGTGCCTGGAACAATTTACTTTTGTTTTACTGCGATTTGGGGATAAATGCATGAAGAGGAAGATGTAAACACATGGCAGAGAAAAGCCAACAGCAGGAGGACGCTTGTGGAAAAATAGGGATTGCCAGCAGGGTGAGAGCCCCAGGAGAGGGCAGGAGATGCGGGCTTGCTCTCTGCCCATGCACTGAGCACTCACTGTCTGTAGTTGTAGGCGATGTCCGCAAACTCCTTCCTCCGGGCCCGGTACACAGGATCTTTGAACCCCTAAAGAGAAACAGTGATGGTCAGTCCCTGTGTAAGTGCAGGCGGTAAACAGATGTCCGAGCACCGAGCACCCTCAGGCATGGCTGGTGCAGTCCAAGAAGTGCAGAAGGGTGCGCGGGGAAGCTGCCTCCATCCTGCCCAGCTCCACTCACACAGGGCACTGCTCCTTCCCGGTCTGTGGGGCCACCAGAGCAGCCATTCAGCCATAACCTCCCAGTGCCTCTCGCCCCCCTGGTCCTTTCATTTTCACATTTTCACTTGCTACAAAAAAGAGAAACACACTCCTTTACAGCACTAACAAGGTGTTCCTACAAGAGCTATGCACTGAAGTAACGGTACTCAGATAACCGTGTCCTTCTGATTTCTCATGAAGCATCTTGCCGTTCCTGGCACAGCTGGGCTGATCTAGAGGACCAGAGTTAGACTACATTAGAAACACACTCATCAACTCAGTCAGACCTTTTAGGTGGATTTTCAGCATGAATCACACTTAAAGGTGCTCATTTTCAAACTGTTAGAAGAACAGTAGGTACTCGGCAGGCCAAAAAGTCCTATTTGCACTACAAATTCAACCACTTGAAGGATTTAATTACTACAGAGAATGACTAATAGACCTTGTGGTTCGGAGCTTGACCTTTGCAGCTGATAACCAGTAAAACCAGGGATAAGAAATATAATCTCTAAATCTTCATCTAGGATAACCCCTCTCCTATCCCAGTGTGCCTGCTATTTAGACTAAAAGTTCCTCAGGGTTAGGAGTGTCTTCACCGCCTAAAGTGGAGAAACATCCTTCCGAGCTAGGACACACTTCTGCAGGGCAAACAGCAACAGCTCACTGGGCACTGCAGCAGCTCATGAATGCATCTCTTAGAGGTGTACGGCACAACTGGACTGAGGGGGCACAAAACACAACCAAGTACAGCAGGCAGCTGAGTGGAGATCTAAGAGTGTGAGTCAAAAAGAGGCAGCCAATAGCCTAAAAAATGCGCTGTCCAAGATTAACCTGCCATAGAGGTATCTGTGATTAAATCCCATATCACTTAACTACTAAAACCACAGGCTCCTTTAATTTCTCTTTTTCTGCACTCTATGTACTGTCACACCTATTTACCCCAGCAGCTGGGTTTCCTTTTTAAAGCATAAAGTGCTCACTAGCTAATTCTAGGAACTGGAGCAGAGATGCTTCATTCCTTTTAATATCTTCTTTTTGTTGGATTTTTTTTTTCAAATACAATCTTGGTCTATTCCAGCATGACACACAAGGGGGCCATTGACTCAGTGTATCTCCTTTCATTCTGCTTTTCATATGACCACACTGAACATCATGAATCATTGTACATGATACATAACACATCTCGAATTAAGCAATAGGTAGTGAATGACTAATCACCCCATCTCAATTAAACTAATAGCAGCAATTTTTGTTGCGCTGCATGTAATTTATTTATAATCACCCTATCTCAATTAAACTAATAGCAGCAATTTCTGTTGCACTGCATGGAACTCAGTGTGTTTTGACAAATGAAAATAAGTTGTTGTTTGCTTGGAGAGGGAATAGAGGCAGAAAGTATTCTTGTATCTGGAAGAGCTGAAAAACCGCTGAATAAATTTTTTTATCAGCTAAGCCAATGAACAAAACTTTCTGACACTACCATTTAAACCACAAACTTTTTGAAGCAAGGACCTTTTCTTTTGTTGAGCCTCATCATACAAGTGTCATGTCAGATTTAACAACCACATAACAAGGCACTAAGCTCAATCACGTGTATGTAATCAAGGATGAAAAAAAAAAAAAAACAGTCTTCCTATCTCTGGGCAATAATATGTTGCTTCTGAATTTTTTGTTGCTAGTGATTCACAAAATTAGTTTGAAGTCACCACATCAGAGCCACCTGGGAAAACTAGAGATGTCCTTGTGGTGGTCCTGTGCTCTGATGACCGCTATGACTTTTAAGATCTCCTGGTATTTGCTCAAATTAAAGCAACCTTTGGTCTGATTTACTTCATGACCAGGGATTGGGCTGATTCTAACCCCGCCCCCCCCCCCAAAAAAAAAAAAAAAAAAAACGAAAAAAACCCTTTCTTGTCCTATAACATGTGAGACTTAGTCTACTAGATCTATCTTAAAGCAGAGCAAATGTAAATGAGAGAAACATCTGTCCCAGTAACTAGAAGCATGTTAAAAAAATAAAGCTCTATTTCTTACAGGATGATCTGCATCCAATTCTGCTCCATAGCTTAGGATCTGATTGGCAAACCTGTCCAGCTCCTGGATACTTCTTGGGAACCATGGTACTGCAAAACAGAAAAGAAATAGAGACTGGTATGCTTCTTCATCACCTGGTTTGGGGTCGTCTTCTGGTCTTTCCATCTTTTCTTCGTAAACATAAAGAAACATACACAAGGGGCTAAATTCTTTGGGCAGGAATGACCTTTCCCTGTAGTAGGAGGCAAGAGAAAACCCTGCAAGTTGTCTTGAATTTCTAGCTGTTTTGCGCTGTTGGAAGAGTACAGAGCATCAGGAATGTCTAGCCCTTGGCACAGAGCTGGCTTGTAATGTTTATGATTTTCTGTTTATTATTCTGGTCTCTTGGCTTACCAAAATGTAGGATTTTTTCCAGAATATCCTTCCTTTCACTGTAGCTAGAATCAGCCATTTCAAAGGAACAGCAAGAAATCCCACAACAAGAAGGAGATGGGATTAGTTGACCCTGTGAAAAATCTCTTTCTAAGACCTACTTGGTGGCCCCACTTAAGCTAGGATGCTGAAATAACATGATAAATGGCACGCTAATACCTCAGACTAGCATTGTATTACCGCAGTCATTATACAATAATGCATTCATTTAATTAACATTCTGGGCCTGGTTCTCTATTGCCTTGTAACTCACATACTATACACACTGCCTACGGCACAGCCAAGATATGAAATGGGACCACACTGACTACACAGCATGTAATGCCCATGTGGCCCTCCCTTTACAGAAGGACATAAGGTGGAGAGGGCAAGGAAGAACCACAGGGCTTTCCAGATGCAGTGTGTTCAGACAGGGGAAAGCAGAAGACAAATGTCTTCCCAGCAATTACACTATGAGGAGAGGCTCTTCGCAGCTTGTGAGGTATGTGGAACAGTCATCCCAGGTCAGACCTCCTTCCTGGAGCCACGAGTGTATTCACCCAGTGGTCCAGGCAGTCCCCACCATATCTCCCCTCAACAGCAAGAGGCCTGGCACGCACATGCAGTGGCTGTAGGAGGCTGCAGCCCCCTCTTCCATGTCCTCCAGGAGGATCCAGATGCATACCAATCCAGAGACCCCCTTGTCAGCCCCCAACTGGGCCTGGCCACCCCAGTCCTCTGCAACAGTGAGGCAGGGAAACTCAATGGAGGGAGCACAGGGACCGTGGGCCCTTTTCCCTCCATTGCCTCCTCAGCACTTCAGTAAGTACATCAATAGGTACCACCACTAGGTACCACTGGCAGCTGGGCACATCTTGGAAGCTGCCAGTGCTTGTTGGGTTCAGTTTGCTTGGGTTTTACTTCTGCTGCCCCATTCTTACATTTTTAGCCCTTTGACCCTAACTAGCTGCCTCTTTTCTTTTTCCCTTCCCTTCCCTTCCCTTCCCTTCCCTTCCCTTCCCTTCCCTTTCCTTTCCTTTCCTTTCCTTTCCTTTCCTTTCCTTTCCTTTCCTTTCCTTTCCTTTCCTTTCCTTTCCTTTCCTTTCCTTTCCTTTCCTTTCCTTTCCTTTCCCTTCCACCTGAGTCAAATACAACTAATTGCTCTCTGAGCTTATGTACACATCTGTCTCCAGGAAACTTTGCAGCACTGAGCTCTATCATTTCTTTACATTTGATATGAAAAATGACCCCCTTTGCTTTAAACATATTTCATTTGATGTTAATTAGTTCCTACATATAAACATCATTTGTTGTTACTCATCTTCTCCAGGACACCTAGGATTTCATAGCTCCCTGTCAGATCCTCTGTCTACCATCCTTCTTCCCAGCTGGGACTTTGCCTGTTTATTTCAGGCACAGGAACCATGGGCTATCTTTGAGCACTTTCATCACTTCTCTGCACTGCTTTCAGTTCTACCATAGTTTTTCTAAGGAAAGGGCACAAGACCTCCATTTAAAGATGTACCTTTATAGCTTTGGCCATGCAGTCGTGTCCCATATGCTCCCCACACTGAGTACAAGTCAACAGCATGGACTTGAAGGCTAGTATCAGCCAAAGGTCTACTGGTTCAAGCCCAGGGGCTCTCCGTAGTCTATCAATTAAATGTCTGCAGTTCACTTAGTGACTTTCTTGCACAAGTGGGTGTCGCTTGCTCAGCCAGTGCTTGGAAAACAGTTCATTCGCCTGTGTGGCGCTCTGCTTAATTGGGAGCACTGTCACTCAGCCATAGATCCCCATCTGACTTTGGGTTTTGTGCCAAGCGAACCTGATCCCCAGCCAGCAGCTGCTGCATGAGCTCCTGGCAGCTGGTGCGTGAGCTCCCTGCGGTGCCTTGCTGATGGGGCTCATCCCAGACCTGATGGACCACCTACGGGATAAGAGGATCACTCTGTCTCCAGGACTATTCAGCCTTGCTTGCTGCTGAGCGTAACAACACGGAGGGCACTTGTGGCGCTGGGTTTCTGCGAGGCACCTGCACAGAGGGGCCGGAGCAACAAGGGGAGGTTTGCAGGGCACACTTTGGGCGGCTGCAGCTCAATCCCACGCAGAGCGCTCGATCACTCTGACCTACTGTCCCACCATCAGTCTGGGTCCATCCAAGGCTTCCACTGGGCGCCCTCAGAGTTGTTTCAGGCGAGCCAGGGAGAGCAGGCAGCTGGTGACTGCCAGCCGGGAGAGGTCGCCGGCTGCCCGGGCTCCCCGGACTGCAGAGACCCGGCCCGGCGGCTCCGCAGCGCTCCCGGCTCTGCCTCACCTTCTCCCCATCAGCAGAAGTGGGTTTTGGTCCCCCCCTCCCCGCCTTTCTGAGCTGCTTTGCCCTAAAAAAAAGACCTGGACAAGTCACTAGATGGCAGCAGCAGACCCAGGAAGATCTTCCCAAAATGGCTTTATTTGGTGGATGTACTGCTAGCTCTAGTTTCTCCAGAATTACTCTCTCACCTCGTTGTCAGCAACCTTACTGCACCTCCCAACCTCTTGAGTTAAACTAGCCAGAGGGGATGAGTAGAAAAAGGTGTGTGTGAGTCCTAGAAAGGAGTCGCTACTCACACTACGTGGAGGGTGAGGACACCAAGCCATCCTGACCCTATTTTCTATACAGGCAGTCGGGCATGGGGTTTCTCTCCTAGCTCTGCCACCAAGCTTTGTGCGATGGTGGAGGAATCACTTCACTGTTTTGTGCTTCAGACTCCCCACTATCAGCTTGGGGTGAGGCACACCGATAAAGTTTTTGGATTAGGCACTGGAAAAAAAAAAAAAACAAAACCAGAAAGCTGTCTGGCAGCCCCACAGCAAAGGATTTGTCATTGTCAGAGTGAATAACCACTACTCTTAGGAACGCACAATGACCTGAAGGGCCCAGGCTGTGCAGACAAATGGGTGGGGGCTGAATTCTGCAGTGGATTTCAGCAGTGATGTCTGTAGGGTTTTGCTGCCCTGAATCAGCAAGGTCTCCAGGTGGGCAGGGTTTGAATCACTGCAACTTCAAGAAGGGATAAAATGGATACATAATAGTCACTTACTTTCATTACATACATTTTATTCTCAAGAGCCCCAAAGCACTTGGTGCAGAGCTCATGATAAACTCGGGGACAGACTGACTCCCGGGCTGATGCGGTGTCAGTCCTGGGCATGGAGATGGGTGGCTTGGGTTTCCCCTACGCAGGCGCAGCACCTTTTCTTCTAGGCGTGCAGCCCCTATAGGTACCTGACCTATCTTCAGCAGACCTCTACCCTCCTCCCAGGTCCCCCCAGACACCAGCGGTGGCTAAGAGAGAGCAGCACTTAACTTGCAGAGCTGGATGAAAGGGGCAGGCTGAGGAAGCGAAATCCTGAGGACGCTTAGTGCTATTTGCACCAGCATAGCTGATGTTAAGTCAGGTCCTAGAAAGTCCTGAGCCTTCTCAGCTCTCGTGGAAGCAAGAATTGAAGGTCCTGAGCACAGGCCCAGGGCAGGCAGCGCACCAAGTCCATACAGCCCTGGCATCAGGGACCAGGGTGCAAAAGGGCTACTGGGTCTTCTGCCTAGCTGTGGTGTGCCAGGAGGCTGTCCCCAGCCCTTCCAGCAACTATTTAAAAGATCAAATCAAATTACCCCCTGGCTGAATCTATCCTGTATTTTGTTTGCAGCGTCCTCCTCCAGCCCGTTCGCCAGACTCACTGTCTGTCTGCGGCCATTAATGAATTGCCAGGGCAAGCTGTTGCAACACTGGGCCTCTGTGAAGGTCTGAAGAGCAAACGTGGGCTGATCAGTAATAAATATTGATTTGTCTGTAAGTGAAACAGCAGCATTTATGGGATCATGCTGGACACCCAAGTGGTGACCAAATTACCATGGGGTCAAATGCTTAGCAGAATGCTAATAAGCCATTTATATGAGAGGCAGCAAAGCAGGGGCAGCAAGGACTTCTGCAGAACTCCTCCGTTCGGACCATTGTGAAGAGGGTCAAAGACAGGTCTATGCAATTTATAGCAGTTCGAGGCCCAGGTTTAGCCCTTTTTTAAACAGTCCCAAATGCTTTGACCAGCCTCAGGGTTTAGCAAACAAGGCCTCTACAGAACCTCAGCTCCCAGTCTGTCTCAGAAATGCAATAAATTGTCTGCATTTCCCTAATGCTGCAACAGAATATTTAATTCTTTTTATTCATAGGCTCCAAGTGGACTGCAGATACAGAGCTTGTTTCCAAAAAGAGCCATGAAGAGCTGCACTGTGTTTTCTCAACAAATCTTTCCATCTCTACAAAGGGCTTTTGGCCCAGTGACTGCTAGCCCATCTCATCTGAAGCTCTAAAGCTACCTTTGGATTTAGAGCATTTTGCTGGCCTTCTCTCAGCTAAAAAATACACTGTTGATCTAAATCTGGTATTTGTAACTATTTGGGTCTGTCAAATGGAAACCAAAATTACATTTTGCATTTAATTGAGAAAAGATGCTAAAAGCAGTTAAAGTGACCAGACAAAAAAAAGAAAAAAGCTATTCATTTATCCCTTGCCCAACATAGCACATACACACATGTTTGATACTGAACTATACAGAAGGGGCAGAATACAGAAATTTCCTCTGACTGTCTGCAAAGCAGTGTCCCAAGAATGGCACTGTGTGCCTCCGACAGGAAACTGTGCAGAATAGTGGATGTTTTTTCTCAAATAATGAACATGAGCAAAAGGAATCCTTAGCAAGGAAGGCCTGAGAGCATCTTTAGGCAGCAGCGAAAGAATCAGCCCCATGGGAGCCTGGACTGTCTCCAGGAGAAAACCTTCCCAGCCTTTACCTGCCCACTGATAAAAGTGTGACAATATCTGCATGAACCATATGTCTGAGGTTTTGATCCCTGGAGACATATTGCTCTCATTCCATGTTTTAGGAATAAAATTTCACACTAGCACATCTGTGGATTATGACCAGATTTGCCAGGAGGATACATTTGAAAGGCAAGCTGACCTAAAAGGCACCACGGGGTCTGTTATTTGTTAATGCCATCACTGATAAAGGACAGCATCTTACCATGCTTCCTACAGCTCGGGCTGCTCCCTTCTCACTCTGCCCTTGTAGCTGCCTCAGCCCAGAATTTGCCACCCACAGTTCATCCCCTAAGCAGGGCTTGTTTGACCTTTCAAAATATGGCTCTTTGGGGATTTCAGTTTGACTGGACCTTTACCACTCATGAGGGAAGTTGAAATTGAAAAAGAAAAGAAAAGAAAAGAAAAGAAAAAAAAAGAAAAGAAAAGAAAAGAAAAGAAAAGAAAAGAAAAGAAAAGAAAAGAAAAGAAAAGAAAAGAAAAGAAAAGAAAAGAAAAGAAAAGAAAAGAAAAGAAAAGAAAAGAAAAGAAAAGAAAAGAAAAGAAAAGAAAAGAAAAGAAAAGAAAAGAAAAGAAAAGAAAAGAAAAGAAAAGAAAAGAAAAGAAAAGAAAAGAAAAGAAAAGAAAAGAAAAGAAAAGAAAAGAAAAGAAAAGAAAAGAAAAGAAAAGAAAAGAAAAGAAAAGAAAAGAAAAGAAAAGAAAAGAAGGAAAGAGCAAAAAGAAATATCAATTTTCGTCTCTTTCCTTGGCAATACATTGGTCCTACTTTATACTATTTCTGAATTACTGAAACTGACAAACAAACACAAGTTGTCTTCTCAGACAGAAAGGGATCAAGTCCCTTTTTGCAGCACTGACAGGATAATCTAGCTCAAAAAACCTTTGATCAACACAGTAACATGCAGTGAAATCCTAATCCTACGGCTGACCACAGGAGTTTTGACTTCTGTGAGGTCAGAATTTCACTCACAAGCCTTTCTTGGCTAATTTTTAGAGCTGTATCTCTATCTGACTCTGGCCTATGCTTATACACAACTTTGTTATTTAATTAATTTTATTATTACCTTCTTAATAATACTTAGAAAAACAAAAGTAACAGCAAACCCTGCTAGGCCCTGTAACTTTCTTCTGGAAATAAAGCAGCCCCCCAAAGAGAACCTCTTTGATTCGACGTGATCATAAATCACCTAATCAACCTTTTGTCCCTTTGTCTCATGAATGAAGAGAACTGACTCCAAAGAGTATCTCCCTTCTTCTTTTTCATCTTCAAATGTAATGTCATGGGTAGGACACAAAGGAAACGGTAAAAGGATTACCAGCACTGATCTCAAGAAGGTATTAATGTCCTTTCATGTTGTTCCTAGGAAGGAAGAGGAAGATCCAGACCTAAAGTATTTAAAGTCTGAAATCCTATTAAAATCACATCTGTTATCTGAAGAGGCATTTAAGTATGTCTCAGACTGAATGCTGGGCAGCCACCACTGTACTGAGCAGCCTCAACTCCAGCATATCTCTGAGAATTAGGAACATGGACAAGTCACAAAATCTTTCCTTATTTCCCTCTGAAGGCAGAATTACAACTGACCTCCCTGGCATTTCTTACAGGAATGAAGAGTTATTCCTGCCCCCACCAAAGCGGGTGGCAGACCCTCCCTAATTTCAACAACAGGAGTGAGGGGGATCCACAAGCCCAAAAAGTGGAGAGGCAGATGGATTGTGGTGGACTCACATGTACCTGTGTGAGGGAGAGGTCGGGGGGGGAAGACACTGTCACCCTGTGGGACTTTTCCTCCCCTCCTCTCATCTCAGCTCAGAAGTGCAAGGGTCCCACAAGGATGGGGCTGCAGCAGCCAGCAGCCAGGGTCCACAAGACCAAAACTGGAAAGTAAATCAAGGTGTTCAAAGAGGCATGCCAGCCCTGGGAAGTGCCCGAGGGAAATCCCTCCCTCTGCCCCATGAGGGTGCCACCACTCCATACCAGGCCTTGCACAGGACTGGGCTCTTGTCGCCTCTGCTACACCACAAGGTTTGTGGCAGAGCAATCTGTGAGGTCCCAGAGATATTTGGCAAGGGGGAGGGAGCAACAGCATTTCACTGTCACTTTTTGTTTTGTTATGCTGCATTTTACCATCAGGTCCTACCTGAATAAGGAGAATCTGGAAAGCAGATGGGCTTTGTGCGAAGGATCCATTGAATAAACAGCAAATAAGTGATAACTGGTTTAATAAATAGTTAATGAATTGCTCACCAGAGCAATAGAGTCCTTATAGCCCATAGTTACATCTAGGTTTTATCTAATCTACTGCAGACACTTCAGAGAAGAGCAACAAGACAGTCCACGAGCCCAGAAACCATCCCGAGAAAGGAAGGTTGAGGTTGGGCAGGATACTGTCACCAGCGACTGAAAAGGCTAGTCTAAAGAGGAAGACCATCTTCTGTTCACAGTGTCCTAGGTAGGCAGGGGAAGAAGTCATCAGCTCTCACGCAGCAAGTGAGACTCGTCAGAGCAGGGCAGCCCCGCAGTGCAGAGTCGTGGAGCCCAGGAGATCTGCACTGCTCAGTGCAGATGGTGATTTAGCTGGTCCTGCCTTTTGCCATGGGACAGACCACATAATCCCTTGCAGAACATTCCTCCCCGTCTTCCGATTTAAAATTTTACATCTATTTTTAAGATGCCCTATCACAATCATAACGTACTCACCTGCCAGTGCTGGTTCTATAGGGACTGACTCTGAATGGACTTGTTATGCAAGATGGCAAAGTCTGACTGGGTTCATAGTGACACTGGTTTTAAGTGACATAGCGACTGGTTTTAAGTGACACTGCGTATCACTTAAAAGTTAAAATACAGCTTCTTTTCACCTGAGCGCTCTCTGGGAGAAGTGTTCAAGATAGGGCAGTCCCCCAGCTGGGATGCACGATGCCCAGGCTTTGTAAATGTCTCCAGGACACCCTCTTAGTGACCTCCCTGGGGACTCCAGGAAGCCATCCTTACTTAGGAAGGCAAAAGGCAGTCTTCAATAGGTGACATTTTTCCACAAAATGGAACTGTAGAGGCTTGACTCTGCTGGGTACTGAACAGACACAGATTATTATGGGGATAGGGTGGGAGGGAAAAGGAGGCAGATCAAGGCCTGGGTTTCTCAGGGGAATTGATCTACCATGTACAAGCCAAGTCCATGTATGCAGCTGCAGATTTTGCTGGAAATGTTTGCCCTTTCAAATTGTGATCAAGTTTATGTTGGGTTTTTGAATCAGGGCAGACAGTAACTAAGCAGATGTAGTGCATCGCACATGGCGATCCTTGCTGTCTGTCTTCTCGTAAGTTCTCATGCGGGCAGAGAACATAGGAAAAGGCTAAAAGCCTACAAGCCCTGCAGTGGCTTTCAGTGCTCAGTGGTCCAAAGGCTATGGGATGGTAGTCAAAGATTCAGGGGAGATGTCATTGGGCTTGATAAGCTAACCTGTCTGCATTAAATATGGTAGTATAGGTCCCACCTGCACCCCTGTTATTCCTTCACATTACAGGTGTGTATCAAGAGCAAAAGTTGCCACCCTGCATGACTTGCCAAAAGCTGTGTATATAAATGCTGCCTATTTTAAAATAGGGAAGAGACTGGTAGCAGAAAATAGATGTACCTACAACTGCCTGCACCATTGCTTAGGGATTTACAGGTTGAGACCTTAGGCTGTAACTCCAATCATCCTTTGGTCCCTGTTAACTTCTGCAGGTAGTGTAACAACCTGCCACAACAAGGCTGTCTTTAAGAGACTGTGAGTGCTGCCAACCAACCAGACAGATGACAACATAACACCATAACACCCGTTCCCAAGAGACCTAGTCAGAAGCATGGAAAAAGATGGAGCATGGCAGTTTACACTGAAAGAAAATCTCCAAATGAAAAGCTTACAAAATAGGCAAAATAGGCAGAGGGAGGGAAATGCAGCCATACAGATCCAAGAGGAACTCCTTTGCTACAGGAAAAATAAGTCATTTAATTACGTGACGTAAATACTCCTTGTCAATGTTATACTTGTCAGTGTATCCTTACCAGTGTCCTTCTTCTTTGTTCGTGAAAGCTCGTGGACTGTTGCTCCAATATCATTTCTCAAGGACTTGATGATCTTGTCCAGTGCTGGGACATTCTTGCCTTCCAAGTTAATGAAAAATTCATACTCATCTTTGTTGAGACGGGAAGGTCGGGACTCAATGTGGGTCAGGTTTATACCTTTTTCCTATAAGAAAGAGAGATTTTGGTCCCACAGGGATGGGGGAAGAAACATGACGTAAAGACTAGCTAAAATTCATGTCAGTCAACAATCCATACTATACAATCCAAATAACTCAAAAGTAGAAACTTACCTCCGGTGGCCACTGAACTGAGGGCTTTCAAAACAGGGAGGGAGACAGAAAGGAAGAATGAGAAGGATGAGGGATTCAGCCTTGTGCAGAGCACCAACAGAAAGGCTATGCACTACATAAACCTCTGAAAAAGGTGGAAGCAGGATACAAATTGTAAACAGGCTTTGTACTGTAAATGGTGACTCCCATACTGCAAGTACATAATGGGAGCTTGTCTGTGTGCGCAAGAACGTTTCCCCAGGATCGACATGGGAAGTAAGTGTTCCACTTTTAGAGAACCCTCTCATGAGAAAGTAAATGCTGTATATATGAGCATCTTGAAATAAGGTTGGAAAACCAAGCAGCTGGGCACCCTGTGAGATAAGCTTCTGCCAAGCCACTGCACAGTCACCTGCAAAGCCACCTGCAGAGTTTTCAGGGCTGTGAGCAGGTGTTGGGCAGAGATCCAATGGGAAACATGGATCTGCACCAAAAAGGCAGCCCAGGTTTGTGCAAATAAAAAGATGGGTGTTTTAAATCACAGAATCACGAAATCACAGAATCGCGCAGTTGCTGAGGTTGGATGGGGCCTTTGGAGATCGTCTAGTCCAACAATCTGCTCAGGCAGGGTCCTGTTGAGTTTTGAGTATCTCCACAGATGGAGACTCCACAAACTCTCTGGGCAACTGCTCCAGACTCTGATCACTCTCACAGCAAAGAAGTCTTTTCTTTAGCACAGAAATTCAAATTCCATATCACCAAATATCTTCACTGACCAGCAGCAGTGCCTCCTAGCTCTGCAGAAAGCGATCACTGGCAACTTGGTCTTGATGACTATGGCCAGTGGGTGCCTGACCTCAGACATGCCACCATGTCAATGGGTAAAGCGACAAGTACATAAAAATCCTATTTTTCCAGTCACTTAAACAGAAGTCCAGGAAAATCTACCTTGGTTTATCTGAATTCAGATGTTTTCCTGAGCGCTGTAATTTGAATATGTATATATTACTTTTTTTTTTTTGAGAAAAACCTTTTAAACAGATTTCAGTTGGTGCTGATGTTACCGCCTGACCTTCCTGTCAGGCTCACACTGGAGCCACACCACAGCACGCTGAGGCCAGGTCTCGGCTTCTGTCCCCTGGGAGGAACAGGCAAACCCCTGGAGGAAATTTAGGCCTGAAGGTCAACCACAGAAGAGTCAGAGGAGGGGACACACAGCACTCAGCAGCCCTGGAGAAGCTTTTGTTTTGCTGCTTTCAGGCTTAAGAAGACCCCAAACTACATGGGGTGAAGTGATGGCCACGCTGGTGTCTGTGTCAAACCCCCTGCTGCACTGGGGTCAAGGTTTCATCCATGGAGAAACACTGCGAGCATCTACTTGTGACCTGCAGGGAAGAAAGATGGAAGCTTTTTTTGTGTACCTCCCTCTAGTTTGAGCTTCTCAAGCCCTCTAAGGTTTTCTTTGCTGCTCTCGGTGCTTGCACAGCGCAGGGGGGCATCTGTCCATTGGCAGCAAAGGCCTCATTCACTCCACCACAAAAGGCAGTTTATTACTTGGTAGGAAACAGCATGCATGTCATTCCTCTGTTTCCTGAGTGTCACACGCTACAGATGAACTTAAATTGTTTGGCTAGATACCAATACAATAAGTTGAAAAGGTCAAAAGCGCATTCGCCAACTGCTGCTCTCGAGAGATGCCGTCCTCGCGGGGCCGTCAGGGGGCGGGGGAAGAGAATGGCCGCCACTGTCCTGAGCCCGGAGGACAATTTGTTTTAGGCCTCCAAAGTCCCGTTTCACAAACAGACTGCACATTGTACCCCCCGCTTGGTGAGGCGCAGGGAGGTGGGGGCGGGCCCGGAGCTGAAAGTTCAGATGAATCCGGGCTGGAAAGCTTTTGCCGGCGAGCAGGCACAAGGGCTTGCTGGCCAATTCGCTGTGGCCACACCATGGAGAGCAGTGCAGCAACGTGGGGCTTTGCAGCCGGAGCCCGGGGCCGCTCGGCTGCTCTGCAGGGCCGCTGACAAAGGTGGGGAGTGGGTGTGAAACCTGCCCCTGTCGAAGGCTGGGCTCAGGCACACTGCGGGGATGCTTTGCTTCCACCTTGCACTGGCGTGTCGGCGTGTTGCACTCTGTAGATTCACAGGGGAATGGGGTCCTGGGCCCTGACCAAGCTTTTTACATCTTGCAGAGGCTGTGATAACATGGACCTCTCTTCGGTGGCTGTTGTCCCCTGCTTCCCTCCCCCAGCCACAAGTGTTCATACCTCAAGATCCCTCATCCCCTTGGAGACAGCAAAGCTGTGTGAGAGCTCACACGGGTACCTCAACTATATCCCTTCTTTTTTTTTTTTTTGGCCAGGTGGCTTTTCCGCTGTACCAGCTCTCCAACCTGGCTCAGCAAGCAGCTGTGCAAACAGCAGTGCCCACAAAATGGAGGGAGAGATGCAGGGGCTGGGAATGACGAGACAAGCTGCAGGGTGGGCACAAGGCATGCTTAAGGCAGCAGGAGCATCAATGCCTCCCAAAGTATCGCCACAACCTAAGAGAGTGGGGAAAAAGAAGAGAAAAAAAAAAAGCAGACAGGGAGGAAGGGACTCATGGAGAGAGTCAGCTCCTTTCTTACACCTGAGATAAGCGGAACAGCTTCCTGCAGAGCGTGAAGCTGGTTTGCTCTTTATTTGAGGGTTGCCTGCAGCTCAGCAACATGCAGAGCCGACCTGTTACCTCTTTGTGCCGAGGCCTGAGGACCCCACAGCAGAGAAGCTGAAGGGAGAACTCTTCTTGGGACTGTTTTCGAAGCAAGAACTCGGCCGCATATGTCCAACCCCCTGAACTGGCGCTCCTGGAGAAACATGCTCTCATACGCTGTGCCTTGCTACTAAGCCCCCGATTTCAAAATATTTACAGTGGCTCTGTTATGAGAGTTGCTTTACAAATCACAATTTCATTCTAGTCCAACTACTCCATCTAGTGTTTAATCTTCATAGTTTCACATTGCTCAAAACTTTTTGTATCCTCAGTATTGCTAAATCTTGCGATTGCATCAGGTTTCTCACAGTAGTTGATGCTTTATTTAAAGCTCCGACTTCTGGAGGCAAATCATTACCTGAGAAAGCAGAATGGGGGAGGTTTTGGTGTTTAGTTGCTTATTTTGAGCAGTTTTCAATCTCTCTGTGTTTTTTTTAGTAGAACTTGAAATCTTGACAACGTATGCCCTCAAAGGACAGCTAATAAAAATTCTGTATTTATTTTATGGGACTTCCTGATTTCTGAGCTATTTTTTGTTGATGGAACCTAACTCCTAACCTAACTGGTTTTGAAGATCTGGGCTGCCACATGTTTTTGGCTGGATTCACACCTGAACTATTAACATTGGTGTCTTCTGCCTTTCCTATTGTGGAGCTGGGAGGAATCAGATGAGCTCATGGCTTGAGATTAGATGTGCCTTTGCTGAATTCACCCTATCATCCATTGCAGTTGCAAAGAACTTGCAGCAGGCTGGTGCTTCCCTACTTCTCCTCAGGTTTATGACCAGCATAGAGGTTGAGTCTCTCCTACACAGACTTATCATACAACCACGTGTCTGCTGGAGCGCTTCTCTGTTGTTAGAGGTGGTGTAGCTGTTCAACTTGCATTATTTCAAAGCAGCCCATTTTTAATATACTTTTTAGCAAGTATTAACAATTCAGAACAGAATTTTCCTTGCGGACTCAAGGTAGCATTAAGTGTAACACCTAATGGAGGTCACAGGGGTACAGTATTGCCAGATCCTTTGAAGTTAGCAGGAGTCACTCCAAATTTCTTGCTTTTTTCTCTTAAAACCTCCACTCCTGGGCGTGAAAGATCTCAGCTTTCATTATTTGAATATCCAAGTTAACTGTATCTCTATCACTTCCCATTAGAGAAAGAAGTCTCAAGACATGTTCTCAGAGCTCAAAAATCAAGTTAGAACTAAGTCCATTTTTGAATGACAGATGTTAGCGATGCAGATATCAATTTACAACAAAGGCAGACGCAGGCAGAGATTGCCCATCTCCCTGCCTGCCTTACCCCACAGTACTGGTTCTCAGCCTTGGCTCCCTCTAAAAGGCTGTGAAGCAGCTCCAGCTCCTTCCCCAGCTTATTTCAGTGATGCCACCCCAACTGAGCGTCTCCGGCACTGCAGCTGCCCCACATGTGTAGGATCAAACCAGCCTGGTGTTACACTACATCAGCAGTCTTGCAGAGGTCACTGCCAAGAGAATTTAGTCCCACCCTCAGAGAGTTTAATGGGTTGATCATTGGAAAAGAAAAGTTGTGTTTTCATAGCTACATGAGAATGTTATGGGCTACTACTTCCCATGCTATTCATATGTCCTTCTGTTGACATATTACTAAATGCTCCTGTATATGGTTGCTAAAACTAAGTACAGCTGTGAAATCCATCTGCATCTTGTTTTCATGACTGTTGTCATTAAGCAAGTTTGGCTTCATCAGAAGACCCCACATTGTTACCAGATGAAGATCCATCAACAGCACTATGGTGCCGCTAATCAGCATTCAGAAAGAACTTGGGTGAAATCACCCAAACCAAGGATTTATTTGCACTTTCCTGATTAAAAAAAAAAAAAAAAAAAAAAAAAAAAAGTGACAAGTTCTTTAATTATTGCCACAGGCTAGTTCCGGGCTTCCTGAAGGAGGACGCTTTCAGAAGCACAAGTAGAAACTCGGTGCCTAATTTTCACAGGAGGTATGGGGAGTTGGGAAGTGACAGTGATGCCTTCAGCCATAGTTTCCCAAAGTGAAGGCAAAGGCAGCTGTCTGGTTCAGCTTTACTGTCCAAGGGCCTGCTTCTTAGCTGAAGACAGTGATTCCCCATCTTCTCCTTCATATCTGCTAGGGTATTCCTCGCATGACAAGTTCACCAAGGCAAAGGGACCCAGAGGTGGCCCCTGCCAGCACACAGTTCCAGAGGGCAGCTGGCCCTGGAGCAGCCCCTGGTGTCCGTCACTCAGTACTTCGCTCCAACCCTAAAATTTGATATGAGGCACTCAGCACAATCTAGCCACAAAACACGTGGAGGGGCACAAACCAAAAAGCATATGTAACAACATGTGGCACTGCACAAGCACCTAGCAAGAGGACACTCCTTTCTTTAAATTCATGTTGGTTTACTAGATCAAGGGGTCCTGCTCTCCTGGCCCTGGAAAGGGGAGAGCTCAGACTGAGGACATGGATTTGGAGCAGTGAGTTCAGGTGTAATAAAGTGACTGTAGCTGTGTATATGCATATTATGATGAAAAACAAATGTCTTGGTAGAGCCGTGCCTGACCTGTTCACCTATCACTGCAGACGCCACCGACACACCCCCTGGCCAAAGTGACTGCTCACTTCTCCTGATTTGGAAACAACCCAAAACACTGCAAGAGCCAGTACCTTCCCAAGGGACAGAGAGATAACAGTCACTTTGGACTTTCTGTTGAATAAAGTAAGCTCCTAGACAGAAGAAGAGAACAGGCATCTTTGTTGGCTATGAAAGTGCAGGGTCTGGTTTAGTACAGCCCGTTGCTCCCACCCAGTGCTCCCAAAGAGCAGTAACTTACTCGGGGAGCAGGAGTACTACTGAGTGCAAATCGATGGGGCTGCTTTTAAGCTAGAACCTTACTCACCGTAAGGAATACCACTGACGGCTGGACCTTGTACTGAAGTCCTGCTCTGTATTTGGGAAGGTCGTGTCAGTGAAGAGAAGATGAAAGGCTCCTCTCTGAGAATGGGTTGAGCAAACATGTAATATATTCCAACCCGATGTTTGCCACATACTACAGCTGACATGTCTTCTACTACTTGTAAATCCATCAGGAAAAGAACTTCAGAGGAGATTAATGTATTCACAAATTCATGTGGAAAAATTTCAATTACCACCAAGGGCAATCCTTTTTACATATTGAAATGTTTAGTTCTGATATTTTTAATGATGAATGTAAGTTTGGAAATGCCAGTTTTTGAGGGGGGACAACATTTTTTCTTTTGACTTTTTTTCTTTCAGAATGGACTTTGCTGTTGTTTAAAAAAGTGATGTCAATTTCAGTAGGCTTTTATTACTACAGAGAAAAGTAAACATTCCCATCAAGTGTAACATTTGGGTTAACCTGAAATGCTCTGCTTTGCATTTTCAGTTTTGATAAGAAACCTGGAAGTTTTCTATCTTTTTCTGACCAGAACTTATAGTCTGTAACTTTTTGATGTGTCCAGTGACACAGTTCTGTGAATCAAAAAAGAAACTTAATTCCACAGTGACTAGTCTGTCTTCCTGATTTTAAGCATGATCACACTTATGTGTGATGCTGTGTTTCAGACTAAGGTATATATTCGAGTTTTGGCTTCCTAGCTATCATCTTCTGTCACAGCATGAGACAAATAAACAGCATATGGCTGCACCAAGCAATGCCGTAGTGTACAGTGGGTCCTGTTAAAATGAAGTTGGTATAAAGACACTGCTGGTGGGTTTATGCTGTCTCTATGGCCACCCTCAAGCCTGCAATGAGGACAGAGGTGTTGTGCAAGCAAAACCCATGAGGAAGCTCTATGCACATTAGGACAGATAAAGATTATGGACAAATAGGTTTTTCAAGTGCAAAATAATTGGATTTGATAAGCAAAAAGTGAATCTTTACTACATCCCAATATACAAAGAGAGCAGCTAGTGTGGAAGAAAAGTGGATTCAGATTTAAAAATCTTATTGCTGGGCATCATTGAGCTGCTATTACATTACAGCACACGTCAGAGTCTGAGTCTGGCCACACGGACACTGCCTCTCCACAGGGAAGGTGGAGAAGGGGCCGCAGGGACTGTACTACCAGCAGTGGCACAGGGCACCCTCAGTACAGAGCAGCCCAGGAGGAGCAGTTTCACACAGCCAGACAAGGATTTACAAAATGGAGGAGGGACAAGAGGCAGGGGTCAGAATAGGTTAGGAGCACGCTGAGGTCTGGTGTTTGGGGGGAGTCTTCCTGAGTGCTGCTTATTTTTCTGTGTGAGACTGGGAAAGGACTCTCCTCCCACCAGAAGTGAACGTTGAACCCTTCCATAGACATGGTCTGGGTTCGCTTTTAGAGAGAGAAATACTTTCAGCTTAAAAAGCCATATAGTCTTTCTTTAAATATGTGCCTGCCCTTCTGAGGGTCCAGCCCTTCTTCCATGCAGACTGCTTGCTCTGGACATTGTGCATTGGCCCAACACTGAAAAGCATTAGAGAGAATATAAAACAAGAGTAAACATAAGAAAAAAGCGAATATAATCAAGTACATTTTGGACATAAAGCCAGGAGATATAAGGAGCTGTGTACACAGAGAAGATTTCTCGCAAAAAAAGCCTTCAAGCTACATAGGAAAAGCAACGGTTGTCACTGTAGCCACATAGTTGTGTGCAACTGGGACCTGAGCGAAAAAAAACAACATGAGAGCGTGCAACACTTTGTCAACTGCATGACCAACCCTGACGGATGTTTGAGTAAGACAAACACTAACATTTCCCCAAAACACATTGAAGTTCTCTTAAATTTGGTGTCTCAGTTACAGGGTGTAATTCTGTGCCGTGAGCACTCTCTCTGTAGCCACTGGCCTTGTGCCTTCACCTACCTGGATATGAGGTTCCCCTACCTTCAATCCATCCTGGCCCACAATGAGGGCTTACCCAGTTCATCTGGCCTGTTTTTGGACACTACTTCCTTCCCTGGGAGGTTTGCCTCCTGGGTGAGTACAGATTACGTTTGGACTGGGGAACGTCCATGGTGCTTGATGACCCAGCAGTCCTGGACCTCCTACTATCCAGGTGCAGGGCCAGGCTGGAGCACGGGCCAGGCTGGAGCACAGCCCAGCTCCCCTTGGGCTCTTGCTCCCTGTGGAGACCAAGGTGTGGTGAAAGCTAATGGCTGGACAAGTTTGACCCCAGCATGGAAGGAGGACATGGGCAAGATGTGAACCTGGGAGGGAGGGGCTGCTCCTGCATCCCAGGCAGGGACAAAAGAGTGACTGAACAGCCCTCCCAGAGTAACAGAAATTTCTTCTCCACTCTTAAACCAAGAAGAGGATGAACCTCCCCAGGTCCACACAGACACCTTTACAGAAAGGCAACCTGGCTGCTGGTGGCACCACAAGATCTCTCCTTTCTTTAGGTATCCCCTCAATCCCCTGTGTCTCAGCCTGGATCTTGCTTCCATGCTTTCTCCCCGGTCTTGAGAGAGGACTTATTTTCAAGGCTTTCTTATTTACAACTCTCTTAACCCTCCTCCTCCCCCCTTTGTGACCCAGAGTAGTTTTGTAGATTGGCTAGAGAAGAGGCAGAATCCTCAAAGCCTGTGCTGGAGGCACTGTCCATTAATCACTCCCAAGCCGAGCTGGGGGAAGGAGAGGGTCGAGTTGTGCTCTCCGCCTGCATTCCCATGCGTGAGTGCCCAGAGAGACTCCGACAGCCTGGGCAGCCCCCAGCCTCAGCAAGGATCTGAGAGGCTCCAGATGTGCCATGCGTGGCCATCAGCATCAGCAGCCGTACAAGGTCTGGCTCTTCATGGGGGTTGACAGCTGCAGTGCCACATTCACTCCAGGGAACAGTCTGATCATATTTTGTGGGTTTTGTGTTTTCCTTTTTCCTTCTTCATGTGGTTGCGTGAGGCAATGACAGCCACAGCAACCGTCCCCACATCTCCTCCCTGTGCGGCCCCTCTGAGACAAACCCACTGCATTTCCCCAGGCCAGTGCCGAGATGGCGAGACAAACCCTGGGGATTAGGCAAGGGGTCTCCTTGCCCAGAGGAGCCCACCAACAGAGACCCTGAACTAACTCCTGTAGCTAACCTGCATCTCACCATTGATTTTTTTAAGCAGGGAAGGAGCACAAGAGGAAAAAATCTTCTCGAGGTCTTCCTTCTTGTCCCCACCCTTCACCTTCCCCGTCTCTGCTGCGGATGTCACTGAGCACAAAGTCTGTGTCTCTGAGGCACCATGGTTATGGCCCAGGTGGGAAGGGGTGGAGGTTATCTCAGCCATGCACGCACAGGAGTCTTACACAGCTGTACGCAGGGCGAGGTCCTTCGCACTGAGTTAGAACAACCCGAGGGCTGCTCTGGTTTATGCACCCCAATGCTCATGAATTCACTAATGACAGCCCTGAGGAGCTGAAGCTGCAGGTAAGGCTTCTACCACCAAATCTGTTTCCTCCAGCCACCCATCCGTTTCCCTACTACATTGCCAACAGCACGCAAAACTCATATGAGACCAGCTATGCCAGGTCTCTCCCCCTTCCTGCTGGGGGACACTACAAGTTTGCACAGAAAGAATTGGCTTCATTGGGATGCAATAACATCCACGCACCAGTGCAGAAATCTTTAGCTGAGCCCCATCCCCCCAGTTGCCATCAGGGTCACTGGAAAAAGCCGTGACTCAGCCGGTCTATTTAGGTACCTGCTTTAGGGCAAGAAGAGTCACATCCAAGAAGTGGCTGCTTCTCTCTTTCCTGTACTAGGTTCCCTGCAGATTTTCCTTTAGAGCTGACAGCAATTTGGTTAGTAGACAGCAATGCGTTTAACCAGAGAACGTCAACAACCTTTTTAATTCACTTATAGACATGCACGCCACCGACATACGGACATTTTGCAGGACTGTATTGCAGTGGACACTTCAAAAATTTAGACTAGCTCTGCTGTCATTGGTATGAATTTCCTTTCATCTTAATGAATCAAATATGTCCTGTAACTCGTAATTATTTTTCATTTGTACTAATACCACACAAACTTTTTATTTGCTAGTCAATTCAGTTCACGAATGGAAAATATGCAGGCTGCAACTTTTTACAGTGTGCTATAGAAAGAGCTGCTTTCAGGCGCAACTATTACATTATGAAGTTCTAAAAAAAAAAAATAAAGTCACAAAACCAATATAACAGTGTATGTGCTTGGGAGCACAGAGTACACAGCTGTGCATGTTGCAACACAACCATCCTGAATTGCAAGGATTTCGTGCTTTTTAAACAGCATCCATGACATCTGGGAAAAATTTCTGCAAAAATAAATAGGCACACAGTGTCCTGAAAGGTAAACGGCTCCTTGTTTCCCCAAAAGCTTTCCAAATCAGTCAGTACAAGTTGCTGAGTCCCTTTGGTGTAAACAAAGTGCTGTCATTTTGACGCTGTTTTGTAGGTACCCTCTATGCCTTCTGTAGAAGTACTGCTGGTGGGAGATGGTGGGCTTATTTATACCAGATTTACTGAGGTGGACAAGGGCTAAGAGGACAGTAGCTGCCCCCAGTAGGAATACTTGATGTAACACGTGCACTATGAGTCACGCAGCTCACATGTGGGTTATATTTGCCTTTCTATACATATACATATAGATACACATATACACATACACATACTCAGATGTCAATCTCAGGTTATGGTCCAATTCACTTCTACTCTTACTCAACCAGTTACAGTGGAATATTTCCTTCTTAAGTGGAGAAAATGCATTTTTTTTACACACTCATATCAATTAAAAGTAGAGATTTTAATTTAAAGTTTGAAATCAAGTTTTAACTTAAGAAGGCTACTTCTGCTCCAAGATTTTAAGGGATTTTAACCCCAGAAAAGAAATGCATGCTGCTTTCCCCCATTACGGCAATGAAATAGGATCACAAACATGACCGCAAATACTCTGAGCAAATGTTGCTGCAGTGTGAAAGGGGAAAGACCTGGTCAGGTCTCCTGAAGGAAAATATTTACCTCAAATGTGCGCAGAACTTTAGCCAATGCCCCAACTTCTTCTTTCAGAGAGAAAATCAAAGAAATCACACCATTTTTATTTGAGGACTCTTCAATGTACATAGATTCCTGAAAGGAAAAACAACAAACAAACAAACAACTAAGATTTACATTCACCCTGGGAATTGGTTTTGCTTTGTTCTGTTTCCCTTTTGTACAACATCAGCAATGCAAAGAGGGTATAAAGTTGTTTTAAGTGGGAAACAAGGCAACCGTTGCTGCCAGAAGTAGAGCAGCTCTGCGGCCGCTCTGATTTATGATAGTAGAGATACAAATCCCTTCTCTCAAACTAGGGTCTATGTGTGAGCAGGGTAGTCAAAAAGGACATGAAAATAGTCTAGTATCATCTCTGCCTTACTTCAACTCTCAAGTGTATCAAGCTCAGGGTTGACTGGAGACATTACTGCACTTTGGTTTCAGCTACAGTTCAAAGATCTTCCCTCAGGCTTTCTTTTCATTAACACTCAGGATGAAGCAGAGCAATATAGATCTGCAGAGATGCAGGCCTTGATCTACATTTCCCTTCGGTTCTTCTTGTACCTTCCAGGCAGCCCCAGGAGAGGGGGTATTCACAAGAGGGATATGGAAGGTAGTTTAAAAACAAAATAACAACAACAACCTGCTCCCCCCCCCCCCCCAAAAAAAAAAAGAGGGAAAATGTTAAGGCAAACATTTAGACCTTCCCTAAATCTCACAGTGAACAAAGACTCAGTCAGGGCAAGACGTGTTTTCATTTATGTTTGCTCCCTTTCTCCTATTGATTTTCTGCTCTTTAAATTCCAAAAGGCAATTTCCAGTATTCCCAAGCAAGGAGAATGTTTATTTTCATTATTTTCATGGTTCTCATGACCAAAATGTCTTAGTATGTCTCAGTATGTCTCAGTACATGTGTCTACCTTCACAAAACTCCTGTTAAGTAGGGAAACGCTACTTCACTATTTCAGAAACAGTCTGGAGTCTTGGAGTGGGACCAAATTTTTAAAATTATCTGGGTACCTGACATGGCAGGTAAGTGCCTGCTGAGATTTCCAGAATAGCTGTGTTTTTCTGATGTCAGAGTAAATTTGATGCACAAACATCACAAACTTTTGGAAGTCACATTAGTGCCTTATTTGTTTGGGGTTTTTTTAACATCTTCTGGCCTTGGGCAAATTGCCCCTGGTCGATATTTCAAAGTTTACACCAGACATCTGCAACACAGACCAGTACTGATGTAACAAGTCCTAGGCCAAAACATGACTCAAGGTATCCATTCAATTTTTCTTTATGAAGATCTGTATTTTCAGTCAGATCCCGTCCTCATTATAGCTATTGCTTAATTTAACATATAAATCAGAGTATAAAGAGTCTCAGTTCCCAAATATTGTCCTTAGAAAAGACAGTGTTTGTAGCAGACAAATTAATAATCAAATCCAGCTGCCCCGAAGCCATAAAGTTCTTGGTGGGACTACATTTTCTGAGGCAGTGTTATTAGGAACTGCCGCCTTCTGTAAAGTAAGCAATTGCTGATTCTTCAGGCTCTCAGGCTGCTGCTAACCTGAGAATTCATTGCCAAAGACTGGCAACAGATTTTTTTCTACCTGGCGTTATTTCCAGAGGTTGCAAAGGTTACCCAAATATTTTCCACCTTTATGGGGAACCTCTAGTGATAACTGTAGTAGAAATAGTGGTTTTATGCACCAGAGGGAAGATTGTTATCTGCTCATCTGGGACACTTCCCACAGCATCTCTGTGTGTCCTGGGTCCTCACCCAGCCAGGAAGTTGGCCCAGCTCTAATGTGGTGGGAACCAAGAAGAAAAGCAGTCAGAAGTGATGTGGCAGTTGGCTAATGAAACCCATTTACACCTCGAGCAGCCACAAGGGAAAAAGACAGGAGCCTGTCAGAAGGCAAACCAAATGTTAGTAATCCAGAAATTTTATGGTAGCGTAACCAAAATTGTCGTCTCAAACACTGTCCATGCAGTGCTTTGCCCTTCTGTTTTCCCCCACCACAATCAAAACTTATCTTAAGGACACAACTGTGCTACACCAGTTTCTGCCTGATGGACCGAGAATTTGGTTTTCATGGTCTGCACTGGAACTGTTTTAAAAGCTATGCAGTTCTGTATTTAAAATACTTTTACCAAGGCATGCCATGAGGACCAATTTGTATGGCATGTTGACTTGAATCTGGGTGACAGAGGAAGAATTTGTGGTTTGGACACATGCAGGGGATATAACGCAAGGTTCGAGTTCTGCAAGGTGATTCTAATGTTAATTGATCTCTTTATACCATGAGATTACGCAAAGAAAAGCCTTAAAAACTTTCTTTCCAACCCAGATATATTCTCATTGTTCACTTGCCTTGATGTGTTGAGATCAGCCACTTTCAATCTGTCCCCACTCATTTTCCCACTCTCGTAAATTGATTTATGTTGGTGCTTAAAAGTAAGACACATTGCAGCAGGGAGTAGGCACTAAATCTACAGAGTGACACTTGCTTAATTTCTTGCACATTCACATATGCAGTCAGTTCACTGGAAGAACTTTGTACAAATGTTAGTTCTTGCCTGAGTCTGTCCACAGAGATGACAACTTTCATTGCAAGGGGAAAGAAGAGTAAAATGATTGTTTTCCTGGTACCCAATTCTTATCTATATATGTGCAGGCAATATAAATCAATGCACACTGGAGACAACATACATCAATACACTGGAGGTAATACACATGAACAAACACATTTATTACCGAGCTTTTTGTAGTACCTATGCATAGTTTAACTGCTGATCACAGTTTGTTCATTCTCAATTCAAATTCTAATTTCTTGTTTTTCAACAGAGTGGAATTGCAGCTTTGGGGTAGTTCTACTGTTCTCTTACTACTGTGATTATGATTAAGAGTTGAACAAATTGTTTCATTGTCATTGAAACATTGCCTGTATGACATGTGCATGTGATTTATAAAAGTAGTGTGGGATAAATTAAGCTCTAATTTTCTTCCACCTCCTTTTTTTTTTTTCAGGAAGAAAAATAAGAACCAGTTGATGAACTTTCCTGGACCTAGTACAATTTCAAAGATAGGTGGTGTGTAGATGCAAGGAAAGGTTTACCTCAGCACAATGCAAATCCACATTTTAAGTTAACCACTTTGCACATAGATTGATATTGCCTTTCTGACACCTGTGGCAGTATTGGCGGTCAATAACACAGACCTGTGAGCCTTCTAATCCATTTTTGTGCCAGTTAGATAAAGCCCTTCAGAGTGAATTCCAACACTGTTGAAGCCAGAGGAAGTTTTACTTGCAGTTTCAGTGAGAGAAAAAATTCACCTCTGTGTCATAAATTCCAAACTTACTAGATATACAAAAAGG
>NW_009648953.1:2519061-2523680 GCF_000708025.1 Charadrius vociferus
TTCAAAGGAAGTAAGATTCCAAAGTTACTTCTGAAAATGGAACTAGTTTCCAAGTCAGTTTTCTTAAGCCATTTAGATGCTCAGCTCCCATAGATGTCATTGGGACCAAGAAATACGACTTGGAAAAGTAGCAAGGGCAGACCCTAGAGAATTGTTGTGGGAGTTCAGCTTCAGCACACAAAGCAGTAGGAAACTGGGCTTCCTTGGCTGTTCCGCTCTTAAAAAGCCTTGTAGAAAGAGAAGCCCTTTTTTTGCACATCTTTTGCAGTTTGTCTCTGGCTTCAGCAGCATAGCATAGGACACATACATGCAGAATTTGGTGCTGATAATTAACCGTGCCGGTCTCAGGTTACGTACTTCACTTGCCCCTGCAGTAACTACAGTGCCTGCAATCCAAAAGCATAGGCTTCAGGACTTTCCCAAAGCAAAGGGTTCAAAGTAAGTCAGTATACATTAAAAAAGGGGATGTCAGAGTCCCAAAACTTAACAAATGGCTCCATCGAAAGAGCACATAAATTCAGCTGCTTTCCTGTAGCAGAAGACGACAGCTTTCTTTCATCACACATGTTTAAGACCTCTAATTAGCTGCTGAGCTTTTCTGCTTCTTCTTCTTCTCTTTGCCATATATGCAAGGATACTGTTGCAATGTTCATTTTTGTTCCCACTGCACTTTTGCGAGCACAATTAACAACAGACAAGTATGCCGCCTGCCAAAAGGGAAAACGGTGGCAACCAGGCACTGCAAAGCATCGAGACAGGCGCGTTGCTTTCTCCCATCTTGTGTCACACTGTCTCTCAGAGAGAGGGGGGACAAAATTTGCAAGCATGGGAGGGCACCGGGCACACAGACCCCATCGCTTACCTGGAAAGGGTCGCCATTCATTTTGCAGTGCTGCGCGTCCATGTTGCAGAGGCAGCGATGCCCACCCAGAGAGGCCCTTTCGCTGCTGCAGGTGAAGCCTTCTGACCTTACTACAGTGGCCAGAACTCTGTGCAAAGGTATTTAAAGCGGAGCAAGAGGCAAAGCCATCCCCTTTCCCCCCCGCCCCCCCCCTGGCACATGGACCAGCCTCTCCACGCCAGCCGGCCCTGCGAGTTCCACCCCAGCACGTAGCGGCTCTCCAGCATATTGTTTCTATCTGCGTCCAACGTGGACAAGCGGTGTGCTTTGAATTAACAGCCTTCCTCCTCCTGATCAACATCGGCCGCCGTTTTCATCTCTGCACGTCAACGCATCGTCTTCGGTTCAGCCTTCCCCCCATTCATTCCCACCACTACATGCGTGTTCAGCCTCAGGTGGATTTCCCATTGGGGCTCGCTCCACGTGACCAGGGATCAGATGTTCTCCAGGATCTGCTCTTTGGATGCCAAACACGAGCCAAGGAGGGTGGTGGCACAGCGTAGCAGCTGAAGGATTTGTCCTTTAGTAGGACCTTTTTGGGCTGTATCCAAGAGGTCAGAGAGCAGGAGACATCGCTCCAGACATTGGAGAGAGACCCGGTGTAAAGGAAGTGTGAGATAGGAGTTAGCTGCATGAACCTCGCACTGGGATATGAGTCTGGACATGGAGAAGGGGAAGAAGGTAAAGGAAGAAAATGAGCAGGGAAGAGCAGGTCAGAGCTAGGGGGCAGGAGAATGCAGAAGTGCAGAAGATGTATATGTGCTTATATATAGTGTCAGCTGTGGAGAGCAACAAGGGAAACAATGGGTGTAAACGATTTCAGAAAAGGCTGGCAGGGGGGTGGTGTAGAAGAGCCCAGATTTGGTTTAAAAAGAGTCACCAAAGGGGTCGAGGAAATAATGGAAATTTGTAGCCCAATACCAGAGGGCAGGGGAAAAAAAAAACAAACAACTGGTCAAGTATCTGTCTTGCTATTTGGAAAGACGAAGTCTGTACTGAGACAAACTGTGTCAAGGCAGGTAATCTTGCTATATTTTTGTGAAGAAGATAAATTCTGTGGAATAGACAAATCAGCTCTTCACAGTTATTTTAGCCTTGAGGGAGGCTCTACTGCATGCACCAGTGCAAACTCAGATTGGTGAATAGTAACAAAGACTTACCATGAATTATTGGTACTTACACAATCCAAAGCTGCTAAATCTGATCAGCCTTGCGGTAAGGAAACTGAGTGGAGTCACTTTTAGGAATCTCAGTCCTCAGTTGAACCCCATGACTGTAGAGTCAGAATCCAGTCCACTGCAATTATTGACTGTATAATGTGCATCTGAAGTAACTCAACGTTTTGGGTGTGAAGACATACCTTTTTCAGAAGAGCTGCTGGTTTGTGCATCCTGCAGCTGCACACAGGAGTAGAAAGCTACTTTCTGAAGTGACCAGCAAGCCTGTGGTGCGGGCTGGCAGGTCAAGGTAGGCACCCAAATGTCATACACACATAACACACTGGGCCCTGCTGACACCTTGGCAGCAGGTTGGGGCAAGGAGAGATGGGGCAGTAGGAGAAAAGGAGGTTTAATCTCAGTAATTGCCAGCAGTTTAAACACTGCTGGTTTTGAACTGCTCAGCCAGTAAGTTCACTACAGGAGGCAGTATTTTGTGTCCCATGTTTGTACAGTACCAGGCACAGTCCTATCCATGACAGGCATATTGAAGGTCCCCTTGCAAAAAAAAAAACCAAACAGTGAGATGAGGATGGTGACAACACTGATTACAGTAGTCCCTGTGCAGGACAAGACAGCCTCCAGCAACTGGTCTTGTGTACTTTCCCCACACACCATGCCTCACTACCTGGTATATTTTTTAACTAGGTTTTAAAAAACTTAAATGCATGTCCTAAGGCTGGCCAAAATAACTGTGGCATCCAAAGTCATAAACTACTTTTTTTCTGTCATTTGTTTGTGCCTTCCTTTTTCTTTTTTTTTTCTTCTGTTTGTACTAGCCTTTGATCAATCTTTTTTCCTTCTCTGTGTTTTTTACATGAATTTAGTCTTTTTTTTTCTTTCTTCCATCCCTTTTCTTAATGGCAAGGCAAAGTGAAATACCGAGTATGCAAAATACTGCTCATTCCAACTCCTTGTAATTATTTATTTTGCCTCCTCCTCACTGCTTTTCCTGTTTATGCTGCAAGCTTATCTCTTACCCTTATTGCTACATAATCATAATATCATCAGTATATTGCCACCAGTTCACTGTTTAATCAGCCTGGCAGCAAAGGGCACTAGCTGGAGGAAGCAAAGCTTCTTCTTGCCAGGAGGAATTCCCAAATTCTCTTGTTCTGGAGCAAAGTGGGGTGTGTGTATGTGTGTGTGTCCAGTGCCATTACAATATGAACACACAATTGCATCAGTGCTGGTTACCTTGGCCCATGTCAGAGTCCAAACTCCCTGAGCTTTCCTGTCCCCTTTGAAGTACTGGTTAAGCATATAGGTTCATTCCCCTGCAACGACATTGCTAACTGGGATTTCCCACTTGGGTTTCAAGTTTTCCCATGTGTCTGGTTGCCCATACTCCAGCTGAGCATCTCAGCTTTGGGTCCACTAGTCGTGCTCTGGGCTCTTGCTGCAGCACTGCGCAACCCAACTCCTTTCAACCACACACAGATATGCACTGATGTCCCACATCACCTCCATCTAAAAACACCTTTTTGCCCTCAGAAACACGTACCTTCTTGTGGCACACGCACACATACACGCACTGTACACATCCATTCCTGGCTGTGCTGCTCAGCCACAACTAAGAGGGCTCTTTGCACTGAAAGTTGGCTGGTTCCCCTGGCCGGCATGATGCAAGTTCAAAGGGCCGCAGACTTTGGCTGCTTTTCAGACTGCTCTTTCCCGCCTCTGCCCTTAGCCAGTATTTGCAGAGCAGCGGCTTCCCCAGAGCTGCGTGTTTTCTGGTTTGGGCAGAGATGTCCCTTCCCATGCAGGGACACTGGGACTATCTTTGGCCTGCACCTCCCTGACTGCCCCGCTGCTTCAGGATGTCCCAGCAGATTTGAGGAGCAGCGGAGAGAATGGAGGAGCAACGTTGAGAAGCTTTTCTAGTAGAATGAGAAGCTCCTGAAAAATGAGAATTCAGTGAGTATCTCAGGGGGGTGTGTGTGTGTGATGACAGGGAGCGGGGAGGGTCCACCTCTTATCGATATCATGTATGCATTTACCAGAGATCTTGGGGTGCTGCAGCTCTCCGGTACGTGCCAGCCAGGCTGCCCGTCCTTACGTCCCGGTCTACATCGCCGTTGCAAACCCGCCCGGCCGCATCCCCCAATCCTCGCGGAGCCGGGCTCCCCGACATCTCCCGCAGCCCGCTGCTAAACTCTTTTTGGCCGCACCTCATCCCCTTCCCCAGACCAGTTTCCCCCGTCCTCTTTCCTCCGGAGCGCGGCGTGGCCGGGAGGTGGCACTGTGTCCTCACGGCAGAGGGAGCCGGGCGGGGGGGGACACACGGACACTGGGCCGTCCCCGCCGCCTGCCCCCGAGGGGGTGGGAAAGGGGAGGGGGTGTCCACCTCCCAGGCTGCGGCAGGCATCACCCAAACCCCCTCCCACCCCTCCTGCCAGGGGACTGCCACCGCGGAGGCGCCGGGAGAGACATCCCCCGGCCTCCCAAATTTAGCTCTCCAAAAAGTGGCGGGAGGAGGGGAGGGAAGAGGACGGGGGGGG
>NW_009648953.1:2523827-2527602 GCF_000708025.1 Charadrius vociferus
TTTTTGCAGCCCTATATGCAAACTGTCACTTCAGGTTAGCACAAGACCTGATGTAGCTCATTAGCATGAGCTGTATCTAATATGCTTAAAACCTCTAATTATTTATTATGCCCTAATTGGCAGCCCAAGAAATGTCTGCAAAGTGATGAGTGTTCATCCCGAGACGCCTTTCGAGAAGAATTCGGCAGTGTCCCTGGTCAAACGTCATTTTTAATTCTTCATTTAGGGTACAGGCTTTATTCCTCTAACAGAAGATACAACGCTAAGAAACTCGTACAGCTCGCTAACTCAACAACTAGCTTCCCTCCACCCTGGGCAGGGTGGGCAACAATTACTCCCGAACACTGTTTAATGCTCAAAGTCCCTCTTTCTGTGAAGGGACGCTTAGGAAGAGACGTTAAAGTTCCTCAAGTACGCAAAAGTCTAGGCAAATGCTCCTCGGAAATTACTTACCCGAAGGAACTAGTCGCCCGCGGAAAAATCGCTTTCCTGTCTTCTGAAAGTAGCAAAGTTTTGAAAATTATATTCACATAGAAACTGTTTCAAAATAAGTTTACCTCTCTGGGGTTGCCCTCCCCTCCCTTCTAATTGCCTTCTTTTTTTTTTTTTCCTTCCAAGCCTGTATTATGTTTCTTCAGGTTGCGCCAACTATTTATTTATCTTTATTCTTTTTCTCTTTCTTTTCATTCATTATTCTCTCTCCCTCTCTTTTTTTTTTTTTTTCCTTCCTTGTGTGTGTGGCTTCTCGGTCTGATCTGTAGCTTGTTACCACCCACTGCACGCTCTCTCCTGCAGCCGAGGTGTTTCTATACAAACTTCAGCGTCCAGTTGTCATATTAATTATTACACTGAGTAATGACTGAAATAGTCAAAATAAGGGGAGACTCAAGAGAGCTTTTTCTTGCTGCTCAAAGATTCAGCAAAGAAGCCTTGCAACAAAGCACTAATTGGTCCCCAGAAATACTCTGACAAGGCATGGAAGATAGGTTTCATAAAGCCCAGCAATTGTGAAGGGGGAAAAGATCCTTGAATAGACCCCACGCTTCTTTTCTAAACTCTCTTGCTGAGCAAAAAATGGACTGCTTCTTGAATACTGGACTGATCTTGAATGCTATACCCAGCAGAGAAAAAAATGCACCATTTATTGTAAGTTTTTTTTCCAGCTATTCATGTGTTCTATGTGGAGAATAAGCTGGTTTTGTTTACCATGAAAGACCTTTTACTTTATTTTCACTCTTGGGGGGGAAGCTGGAAAGGGGAGGGGGAGGGCAAGGGGAGGGAGAGAAACACATGTGCCCAAATCCAGACGAGCTGCCTACTGTAACAAAATGGAGTGTAACAAATCCTACAGAAGTCCCGAATGTATCGATTCTTTGAAGATCTATATAGATTAACGACTTTCGTTCTGCTTTTCCAAGACGGCATTTAATCATAACGTAAATGGCCTTTAAAAAAAGAAAAGGGACGAAAAAAAAGCATACCAAAGTTTAAAAAAAAAAAAAGCAAGGACTTCAAAAGACCTCGTGAGTGTGGCTACAATTTAGGCACACAAAAAAGTCACTATAAAATAATGACAGTTCAAGATTAAAAAAAAAAAAAGAAAAAAGAAAAAAAAAAGGAAAAAAAAGCCCAATGAAAAGGGCAAGAGCTATTTATCATTATGTTAGAATTAAGAATTTCAAAGTGCAGGTGCAGGACCATGCATACGAGTGGGTGGAGGCAGGGGACCTTGAAACAATATTTATTATCTATAAATCTGGCAGCCCCAGACCCCTTAGTCTGTGCAGTGAGCAGAGAGGGAAGCTGACAAGATTGGCATTACCTCGGACAAGGCAAGGGGTGAGTTTGTTCCCCGGCGGCAGGGGATGGCGAGGGACGTGCTGGGCCAAGGGAGGAAAAGGTTCTGGCCCCCCCCTCTCCCCCTCGGACCCCGGGGCTGGGGAAGCCGAGCAGGGACAGAGCCACGGAGGCAAAATTGCATGCGAGTTACGCTCAGTGACCTCTGGGACTCGCGTCTTTCGCCTTTTTTAAGAGCTCTCTGAGACTCGAGAAGGAGGGACCCAGAAACTCCAGTCTCGTTCTGCCATTTCGGGTAAAAAGGGCAGGAATTCCCCTATGTAGTGTTTCCACGCCAGTTCTGGTAGTGGGCTGCTCCAGAAGAATTACTCTGCTTAAATACGTATATAGTTTACAGGTCTGCAATTATTTTATTTATTCCTGTTGCTGTTTCCCAAAGCACTGGGATGCCAATCACAGCATTGTTCCATTACTGTTCATTATTCCTGTGATGTCATAACGTGGAGCTGATGGCGCAAAACCTATTTCCAGCGTAGAGAATTCTGACGTCAGACAAGGGATATTGAACAAACCATCCAGAAGGCTTGGAACTGAAGAGGGAGCGCTCCCTACACAGAAAATAAAAATTAACGTTTTATCCTGCTTCGGTCTGGCTGTCCTGCCCAAAGGACATTAAAATCATTTAATACGTTTCACACGCAATGAGACAGTAGGCTTAAAATCAGAAACTCAGTGACCAGTGAAGGGGGACCTGAAATAAATATGGCCAAGGCTAGACCAGACAGAACTACTTCACCTTTTTTCATCATACACGTGCATTAAAAGCTGCCACGTTAAAAATTACTAAAATACTAGTTAGCAGGTGCACCTTAAGGTTCCGACGTTGCTGCTTATCACTGTTTAAACACACGTGCACGTGCCAGCCAGGGTCAGGGATCCAGTGGCAGATGAGAAGAAGTGATCTCTACAGCTCCAGCCTGCTGTAGTGGAGACCAGTAGCAGAGCGGGGCTTATTTTTGCACACATTTCCACCGAAACCTGAACAGGGACTGTGCGGGTCTTCTCCTTCCACTCTTTAGGGCTGGTGTGAGCACCGAGGATGAAAGCCACTTGTCAGGAACTTCCTAGAGCCATAATCTCACCCATGGCAAGACTGTCATACCATGGCTCTGCTTTATTTAGGGAGCTACAAAGCACCCACCTCTGCTTTTTCAGAGTGGAGAGGTGCAGAGAGAGGTGGAGACGAGACAGAGCTGAAGGCAGAATATATGGATTAAAGCTTGCACAGATACGTGGATATGTAAAAGACAGGAGGACAGGGAGAGAAGGTCCTCACTGCTGCTTGTGCCAACAGCAGGACCACCAGCCCACCCAGGTGCTGAGCCTGGCCATGTCTCGCAGGCTGCCCACACCCCCACAAGCCCCAGGGGTTGGTGTGACCACCAAGTCGTGCCAATCTTAAGCTCTCACCACCTCAGCGCTGCTTTTCCACATTTGGCCCTGAGTTGCCCACAAGACTTCACCTGGCAGCAGGAGTCATTTCCTCTGCGTAGGCCAGGTCCATCCTGACTCCCCGGTTACAAGCAAATGCCATCGCCCGCTTGGAAAGGTGGTGACCTGCTCCCACTTTCCTGGGTGCCACAGAAGGCAGCAGGGGCTTGGAGACTTCCCCGGGACCAGAAAGGGGACAGAGCGACCTGGGAAACGGGCTCTGGCAGCAAAGGGAGAGCTGATTCCACATCTGCTTGCTCTGCTCAGCTCATCCAGATTTTCGGTCGCCCTTTGAGACAAACCTCCTCCCCCCGTGCCGGTGGCAGTACTGTGGCACTCAGACCTTATGGGTACCATCCATCAACCCAAGGGGGTTTTGTCCCTTCTCTCCAAACGGGCTCCCTCCTCGGCACTCAGCATTTCCAAGGGGTTACTTCAGGTGACCTCTCCCCAGGCCACGCACACTGCTGCTCCCAGCAGCCCGCCC
>NW_009648953.1:2530221-2533216 GCF_000708025.1 Charadrius vociferus
GAGGAGCTCTTCCTCCTCCCCGGCAGAAAAGCACCCCCACACCACCATCACACATCCTCCGCTCTCCGCACCCCGCCGCGGCCCTTCAGAGACTGGCGTTCATCACTCTGTGGACAAAGTTAGTTCCCCGATGTTTGTGGAGATGTCGAAATTAAGCTATGCCGTACTCAAAGAAGCCCCTGGAGGCCCCGTCTCCCCGTCCCATCCCCGCACCTCTCCGTCCTCTCGCTCCGAGCTTTTCCTCTCGTTTCCATCATAGAATGCTTCCAATCTTTTTTTTTTTTTCGTGAATTTTTTTATTATAAGAAAATCTATTTGTATCTATCCTACCCAGTTTGGGGATATATTAAGCTATTTTTGTACATAAGAGAGAGAGATTTATAGAGGTTTTGTACAAATGGTTTAAAATGTGTATATCTTGATACTTTTTTTAATATGTAATGCTTATTACCTCTTCATGTTTAGACTTGTAGTCGACGTTAACTTACAACTGCCATTTTTGTATGTCGTTTTGTAAAGGACTTGGATTTCCTCCAGATGTACTTTAGCACCAACGTGTCTTACTTTATAGAAACTTTGTTAATGTATTAATAATGTTATTAAACAATGTTCAAAGTGAACAAAGTTTATGCAGCTATTGTCCAAACGCAAAATGGTAGCCATTTGTTTATATATGCTGCCTTCGAAAAAAGAAAATACACAAGCAAACAAACAAACAGAAAAAGAAAACCTATGCCACTGCCTTTTCTTACTGTTTTATTACAAACTTACAAAGGTCCTGTATAACCCTGTTTTATACAAACTAGTTTCGTAATAAAACTTTTTTTAATTAAAATGATCGGCTGCCTACTGCATGCAATTTTTTTTTTTCTTTCTGCCATTGACAACGATGAATGTAAGGACAAAATGTTAAATGACGTTATGCCGGAGCTGAGTTGCATATGAAGTGTTTGTATCTGATGGATGTAACATATATATCTTTATCTATCTCTATATAAATATGCAAAGATCTAGCGGTATCACCATTGTTTTCTTGCCCTTCTGTGTTGCAAATGTGTACCCAAATCAAAAGGCGAAGGGATGATTAATGATTGCATTGTCCTTCCTGAAATCACTGCACATTAAAGAATTCCCCCCCAAAAGCCCAAGTCTTAAAAAAAGAGGGCGCTCCATCCCGCATTTCGGCGGTGTGACCCCGTCCTCCGCGGCTCTGACCCAAGGGGGCAGAAACACGCGGGGGAAGGCACAGCCACCGCCACCGAAATCACGGGCTGCTGTGTCGCCTCTCCAAAGGTAGCGGCTGGATAAATAAAACCGTCGGGCGAAGACGGGAAGCGAGAGGCGAAGGGAGATAAAATTAAATAAAGAAATAAAGTAGTAGAAATGGGTGGCAGCTTAGAGACACTGGTCTTTCTAAGCTTGTTATTCTACCCAAATAGCGTGAGCTGCCTGTAAAAGTACCCAATTACCAAGACTCAAAAAGAAATTGGACTCTTCCCGCCCCCCCACCCCCCCCCCCTTTTTTTTTTTTTTTTTTTTTTTTTTTCTTCTTTTTGTTAGTTTCATTAGTATAAAAAAAAAAATGTGCCTCTCCCCCCCCCCCCCCCCCCCCCCCCTTTTTTTTTTTTTTTTTTTGGCTAGCCTGCTTGTTGTCAGTTAGCAAGGACGTGACCAGAATTCGCCTTCTCCCTTTTCGCCTGGCTCCTGCATCACTTGCAAATTCAGTTTGCGTGCACCAAGCCAAGCGGAAAGCAAAGCGCAAAATGCATCTTACAAAAAAAAAAAAAAAAAATCCCAACAAAGACCGGGGAGAGCCAGTGTATCGTAGGGAGTTAAAAGAGATCTAGCCTCCTCCGCTACAACTGTGCCGTCGGGTTGCGAGGGATGCGCTGATTTTCAAAAAGAGGAGGGAAAAAACTTTGGTGGAGCACCCCGGAATTTTCTCTGTGTGCGTATCTATGTGTAACTGTATATACACGCGCACACGCACATGCATAGATGGACACATACACGTGTGCGTATCAACGTATAGTCCTTTCTGCGTTGCTTTAAAAGTATATGCACATTTGGCCCTTCACCTCCTCCCCCCCACGCCCTGAAATGATCAATATGTGATTTAATCGGAGGACGGACGGACGGGGCGGGGGGGAACGGGGACGGGACACGCTGGGGTCAAGAAATCCCTCATTACTTCAGCACAAACACTCATTGTTTTAACCGCTCGTGGAACTAATGTTTAGTTATGAAAATAATAACCGTTATATGCCTCCATCCGCTCTCCCTTTACAGCATCTCCCTTTTTATTTACCCACTTTTGCAAGTGTACAGATAAGATATGCAAAGAAAGTGTAGCGAGTAATTTATAGCTATGAATATAACATTAGGATAATGTTTCATTCTGTTACAAAGGCGAAATTTCTCTTCCTTGTGTAGACAGGTGTTCTTTTTTGCTCACTTCTGAATAGTAAATATCCAGACTCATTAAACTAAAGGCAAAGTTACGCTCTTGTTCGCTACAATGTATAAGGCAGGCCCAGAAATTCACCACCTCCTCCCTCCTTTTTCCCCTCAGCCCCCTCCCGAAAGAAAGAAGAAAGAAAGGAAGAAAGAAAGAAAAGAAAGAAAAAGAAAGAAAGAAAGAAAGAAAGAAAGAAAGAAAGAAAGAAAGAAAGAAAGAAAGAAAGAAAGAAAGAAAGAAAGAAAGAAAGAAAGAAAGAAAGAAAGAAAAGAAAAGAAAAGAAAGAAAGAAAACACACACACACAATTTTCCTGAAGATAGGGAAAGGGCAAAGCAGGATTGGGGTAAATCTCATTACATCTGCTCTAATCGCTTAGCAACACAAAGCCTTTTCTTGTATTAGCGCGGAGAGCCTTTCAGCGCTGCCTGACAGACAGTATTCAGTCAGCATTAGTAAACTCCATAAATCAGGGACTTCTTTGGGCGCAGTATAAGTTTTAGAGCTACTCAGGCCGGAGGGGGGGACGACATAGAAAG
>NW_009648953.1:2534562-2583994 GCF_000708025.1 Charadrius vociferus
CCCTGCCCCAGACTGATTTTCTTCTGCTCCTTACTCCTGTCCTATTAATAATCCATGCAGGCGATTGCAGACCGAGGTAAAGCTATCATTTGTATGCGCCTGAAGATTAATTTCCCCCATGTACCAACTCAACGGCATAGTTATCTCTTTAACAGGGAAAACAGTTTGGCTCCATTGTCGGGTTGCCAAGACTGCCTTTTGAGAAAGGGAGCCCGGCTAGCCTCTGATCAAACTCAAAGGTTAGTTAAAAGACAAAAACAGCTGAAAATCTTCATGAATAATGCTGTTTCCCCGAGCCCAGTGTACTGCAAGCGCACATTTCAATGCCAGAGCATTTTGTTATGCTGCTCGCCTAAGTCAGAATTTCACAGAAAAGGCAGAGAAGAAAAGCTCCAACAATTAGAGGGGGCCTGTCAGAAAACATTAACGCCTTCCTCGCCCAGCCTGTCAAGCGTGCTGGAAATAAAAAACTGGCATAGCGAATCGCACCTCCACCCTCCAGAGCTGCGGGAGGGAGGAGGGAGGGGGGTTAGGGACAGAGAAGTAGAGAGAGAGAGACAAATGGCCAGGCCCGGGCTGTTAAAAAGTCCCCCTCGGCTTTGCAGTTCATCCAAAAGCTGGAAAAAGAAGGGGAAAGAACCTGCAGCTGGATGTTCTCTCTTGATATTCATCTCTCTGTTTCATGCTGCAGAATTATATTTCCTCTCAGGACCACCACACGCCCTCACGCTGTCTCTCTGCATCTTCAGCCCTTTCCTGCGTTGGTCCTGCAAAGCACATGTGAGGTGCTCGGTGAAACAGCAGCGTGGCAGAGCTGTTACCACCTTTTGCTTTCTCCAAAGTCGCACTTCTAAGTTTCCGTGTCTGTGGCCGTGCAGATGTCCAGTGTGGCTGATCCACACCAGGGCTGCAGCACCTCATGCCAGAGGAGCTGCGCTCATGTATAGCACAAGAGGTATCTTGGTCTCTAGATTTTTTAGGAGAACTTATTTCAAATGTACAGCTTTAACTACCCGGACCTGCTACCCACATGCCCGAGCCCTTGCCCCTAGTGAAATACCTACTGACAAGGACAACAAAACTATTTGAAGCCTCCCTTACACTTGCCTGTAAGCGAACATCGCGGCTTTTACTTTCCTGGCCAAAGCATGGATTTTGCCCGGCCAAAGCATAAGACTTGGTTTGCTGTCTCAACTACAAGAGAGGTCTGTTCCTTTCCTTACTGTATATATGCGGGCAATGGGCACAAGTTGGAACATAGGAAGTTCCGTTCCAACACATAGAAAAACTTCTTTACGGTTAGGGTGACAGAGCACTGGAACAGGCTGCCCAGGGAGGGTGTGGAGTCCCCTTCTCTGGAGATTTTCAAGACCTGCCTGGATGCAGTCCTGAGTAATGTGCTCTGGGCAATCCTGCTTTAGCAGTGGAGTTGGACTAGATGATCTCTAGAGGTCCCTTCCAACTCTGAAAATTCTGTGATTCTGTGAAATAAAACTCAGATCACCACTTGAATTCCCTTTTTTTTTCTTCCCTTGTTGCCTTTGTGGTCCCATTGCAAATACATGTACATGTTAATATCTGATAAGGACCAGATCACTACTGTGCAGCTCCTATAGCCAGCCTTTGCGGGGGGGAGAGATAAGGAGAGAAGAGTACTGCTGTGTATTGTAGTATTCACATGTGGGTTGAAAAAATAAAATCAGAGCAAAATATGAAGTGACTGAAGGAAAAAAGAGTACCTCTAAATGTCGTCTGAGGTATTCCAGGGAGTTATACCAGTAAAGGAACACAGCAACACAGCTCAGACAACATGTGGAAGAAAGACAAGTCAGACTTTGCCCGTGGTTAGAGAGCTGAGTGATTCCTACACATCCCCTGGGGAAGGAGCTCTGGGACCCCCATCCATCCATCCATCCCACGTACACCCTGGAGCAGCACAGTGCACCCAGGCAATATGGTGCTTGCTGTCCCCTTTCAGAGGAGGCAGGTGTTCCCTGCGGCTTTGGAGCCAGATGTGTCCCCAGAAGGACGTAAGCAAAGGAAGAGTCCCACTGAGTGCTGGTACCTTCATTGGCTCTGACACTTTTGTCCTGGGCAAACACAAGCAACCAGTAGGAGAGGGGAGAAGTTTCATGAGGTCCCTTTTCTCCCTCTACCTGCCTACCTGCTCCTTACTATACTAACTGCAAGGGGAGAGGTTGGGTGAAAATGCAGGGAAGGGCAACTAAGGGAAAACTGCTTTTTTTCTTTTTTTGTGACCAGGCATTGATCTTGAACTGAAGCTATCTAGATTCATCTCTGGCTGTGATTTGGTCTTGTCTTGATCTATTTTAGCCTGAGATCCACAACTACTAAACAGAGTAGTTCCTCACATGTGCTTGGGCATATGCAGCATTAGGAGAAAGTGAGAAGACCGGCAAGAGCAAGGGGTTCACTGCTCCAGACTCTGCTCCTCTGCAAAGTGCTGTGGGAAGAGCTGGTGCATATTAATAGTCTGGTTTATTTTTCTGCGGGACAGACAATCCATGTTTCCTTTTACCTCACTGTGAGAAGGATTCAATCCTCTTTGTGCTCATCTACCACTTCAAAAAGGGACAGACTTTTTTTCCCAGAAGAGCTTCAGTTCCCCTAAAATATCAGAGCAAACATCTGTATGTTATCCTATATTTATTTTACCTGGAAGCTGCTTGGGAGCAAAATTCCTTTGAAAATGTGACCCACCAGGCTGTGTGTTTCAACCCTCTTAGTACAGCAGTCAAGTTGCCCAAGTTTTCTGCTGGTCACTCCTATTTTGCAGTAACACGTTGCTTTCTTGCTTTCTGCTTTTATAAACTCCTAATAGCACTCCGGACGGAAAGTAAAAATCACAAAGACCCCTATAATCAGCCCTAGAGGTGTAAGTCGGGCTTTTGCCATAGGGCTGGGGATTGTCTTCTGAAATGGAGCCCAAACTCATTTGGTCCAATATCACAGAAGCAGATCACAGAAAGAGCCCCTGTTCCCCTTTTGGGATGGGGTCCTCCTCCCTCCCTTCCAGCCACACCACTCTGCAGCTCGCTCTCCCCTCCTGCTGTTGGTTGGAGCTGTGAGCTATTTTAATTTGCACTTGCTCCACCGGCAGGGCTGTATTACTGTGGAACAGGAAAGGAAAAGCCCCATATTAGTAAAGTGTGAAATGCAGTTTTCACTGAAAAGGGAAGCCATTTCGACAGGATTATACCGTCACAGTGCAGATTAAAACCTTGCCATATGGCCTAAGATAGGCTTGCTTTTACTTTCAGGTAACAACGCATTGCTAATTAAGTGGCGATGACATTTCTAAATGAAAAAAAAAGAAAAAGAAATAAAAAGCCACCTGTATGTGAAATAAAGACAGTCAAGTGAAGGGAAGACATTAATCGGTGCTAATAATACTGGGAACGAGCCCTCTTTTATCATTGCGGTTTGCTTTGAATAGAGGAGGGAATTTGTTTGATTTGTTCTTGAGTAAACAATAATTCACGTGTGCTCTCAGAGAAGTGAACGCGGTGCTCCTGAAAGGCGCCCGACTGACAGCGCAGGAGAGCAAAGTCCTGCATCCTATCCGGGACAAACGCGGCACAGACAACGGCACGGAGAGGTTCCCCACCCTGCTCTGCCAAGGGCCTGCAAGAGGGTGATGGAGGGTTTCCTTGAGCCAGGCAGGAGGCCGGCCTGCCCGCTTAAGTGTCAGTAACATTTAAGCAAGTGCTTAAATGCCTCACTGTACTAGAGGTCATCGCTGTTGCGTCTCTGAAGATACACCAACGAACGATGGTAATAACCAGTCAGCACAAAACCTACAGCCTCTCCCACATCCACTACTGTGTCACTATGGGACAGCAATAGCTTTCAGACAATATATGGGATAACGTCAGACTGTTGGTCTACACGCAAATGGTCACTGGTTATTAATAACCTCTTCAGACTTTCAGGTGAAGGGTATTCTTCAAAGACCTGAGTCATTTACTTGAAATTTCTAATCAGTGTCTGTGCATATTTCTCCACGCCCTACAAACTGCATTTGGAGTTGCTGACCCAAGAGGCTGAAGAACAGGCAATGGGACACACTTTGCTTCACACTGTTTTAAATTTCATAGCAAACCACATTTTAGGTTACTATAATGCACATCAGGTTGGTCTGCTCAGCTATGGGCCCTGACCTAGCAAGGAGACTTACAGTGTTTCATATCCTGCCAAAAAAAAAGCAGCTCAGCTTCTCTCTCACATCTCTCACTGACCGTGTTGCCACTCAGATGAACCCCAATGTTTCATGTGGTCTTCACATATTTTGCATGCTCGATGATTTGAAGTTGGAATTGAGCATCCAGGTAAGGTTCCAGATGGATGTATGTCCACGGATGTGCCTGGCAGCGCTTTACACTTTCTGCTGTCAAATTTTCGCTTTCTTCTCCTTCACAACTTTGGTCTCCTATTTAGTCTCTATTGCTTCTCGTATCTGGGGCTGCAGCAGCTCGAGAGTCACAGCTTGAACCAGATTCCAGGGTAAGTATCTATTTGCATACATCTTCATCCAGTTAGTCTCGCATCCCCCACCAGCACGGTATATCGAGAACAAGTGTGGGGCAGAAGGAGACCAGCAAACCAAGGAGAAAGCACAGATATGATTTTCAGAAGTATCTCATTGCAAACACTACCTGTCCGGATTCTTAATTCCCCTGATCTTCACTGAAGATTTGGCTTCTGCCTCTTAGGGACCTGCTGGTGGGGATGGTAGCCTACTTCTCCTGTCTCTGAGGCTGATGAGCCTGTAGGAGATGGGTAAAAATGCTGGTGATTGCCCCCACCTCTGTAGTACCGGGGACAGCATGGACCTGCAGTATCACAGGATGCAGTACAAGATGCTAAGGCAGAAATTCGCAGTAATCATGAAAGGGAGAGAGGCTCCCGACCAAACAGCCGTGCCACGTAGTGCTGGGCAGGACGTCAGCAGAGAGCAGGGTTGCTGATGAGCAAAACAGGAGCATACAGAAGGAGCAGCACTGGGCAGACACCCCTGAGAGCCAGGCAGTGCCACCTTCAGGAGATGATCCTGTAGCAGCAAGTAGCATCCTGGGGCTCCTGGGGCTCCCTGTCCTCGCGTCCCCACCTATGTCCAAAGAGAGATGTGTTTGTGCCAATGGCTGCTAGAGGCGGCTGGTGGGAGTGCGAGACAAGCACAAGATGGTGATGGCTTTGTCCTCCATTCAGCTACCTGGACTCTTTCTGAACCCAGATAAATTTTTGCCTTCTACAACACCCCGTGGCAATCACCCTGAAGGGATTATGATGTACAGACAAACAGAAATAAAATAGCTGCTGGCTGAAGCAGTGAGTAAACCACCTCCCTTCCTCCCCTGCTCCAACATTTCTTGTCAGAAGACCACCGCGGCTGCAGGGGCAGGTGATGAGGACAATGACAGGTCCACAAGGGGCACTCTGCTCAATCTGGGTTGTCCCTTGGCTTCTCTGCATGGCCAAATCCCGTCTTCTTGGCACATCACTTTTAGTTACCACTACTCCTTCTCGCTCTCTGTGTGGGGAACTGCTACTGACCAATGGAGCATTTATAAATAGAACAATGTTTAATTAACACAACAGTAGGACAGACTTGTTGAAATACTTCCCAGACAGCAGGCAAGAGTCCTGACAAGGAGACTATTATGGGAATTTTAATGAATCCTTCCAGAGTGGGACGGCTTCCATACACCTACATTGCAATGACTAATTTTGTTTGTGAAAATTGTATTGGTAAATGATGCAGAGTGACAATGACGTTGGGGACCAGCGAACTGAATAAAGTCACTGGGTGACTATGTGAAATACTGCCTACAGGACAGAGTGGAGTGCTTACTCAATGCATTGCAGCCATGGGTCTGAGTGCCCAAAAGCCCGCGTCAGACCTAACTACAAATGTAGTTTGCATAAGGCAGGCAAAGAAGCAATTAAATAACCCAAACAAGGATCTAGCTGTGCCAGATGCCACCACAGCATGAAAAGAAGCAAGGGCTGCACAACCACTTCTGTGAGACACGACCAGGAGCATGTGCCTTATTAACACCACTGTTAAATGCATGCCTGCTAGCTGCTACTGCGGTAATTGAGACAACGCACGCGTATCCTTGCCATCTCCCTATTTAAGAAAACAGGAAATTAAAATTGGCTACCTCAGCGATGGGCCTGTGTAAGGTTCCCACCTACCATGCAACAGCCTACTTCTTCTAAGAGGGATGTGTGAAACGTGAATCAAGGGGTGCAGAAAGGACAACAATTACAATGTCAGGGTATTTCCTTAAGTCCACCTCCTCTGAGCTCTGGAAACTGTTCTTTACCTGCTGGCAGAGACATTGCGCACCATCGGCAACCTGGCGGCCATAGCCAATAAGTGCCAATGAGCCCAGAAGTTCAGAGACAGCCTCTTATCCTTCAAGATCTTAAGCAACGAAGGCTCCAGAAAGACAGTTTGCAATGACAAATGGGTTATTCTTAAATTTGCTAGTTCAGCTGTCCACTGCTGTATTGCAGGGACAGTGGTCAGCAAGGTTACAGACCTTGTACTTCTCACTTCATCATCATTATACGTTTGAGGTTCTTTTCCCCAAAAGATTTACACATTAACAGACAGATTCACCACACGCATTATCTAGCCAGGGAGCCTGGGCACGGACAGTTTTCTTCTCTAGTTTTGCCATTTTTTCTCCTTTACAGGCATGCCACATTTTTTTTCCTGGATTATGACGAATTAGGTGAATGCACATTGATTATTGAAATATGTTGCATCTCACTCCAAACAAAATGGTGTTGCAAGGTTAGCTTTGGATGGAAGCGTGTGCTAGAATAATAATAAGCATAGTGAAATACAGGGTTTGGTGCATTACTTCAGACATTCAGGAGCAAAATTGCCTCTGATTTACTGGGCTAGACAGTGACATTCACAGAGTTGACTAACAAAGCGAACAAAATTATTGCTGAAAACTTTGGTAACATAAGGATTTCACTGAACTGGGGTGAAACTTTGCAAGCTGCTTGCCATAAGACTTGGTTTGCTGAGCGAAATAGATGAGGAAGGAGAAGCTAAGTCCTTCCAACCGCTACAGATGCTGCTGCACTCAGAGGTGCAAGTTGTGAAAACATTGATTATTTTTACCCACATGCATCTGTTTCCTGTTGAATTCTTCCTTTTGCATAATGTGGAGTCTTGCCTGTCAGATTAACGCGGTGCTTCACCCCCAAACAAAAGTGCTGGCCCCCGACAAATCCATCTACAGCACACCTAGCTCCATCGGTGGGCATATTATAAAAGGTAATGAGCTTGACAGTCCCCTCAGCTCCAGCTGCTGTAGCAGCGTGTAATGAGCCCTGCTCTATGGACTCCGGCTCTCACACTAAAACGCCATTGAGAAGTGAGACAGCATGCCACTGAATTTAATTTACTGCTTAGCATCAGCTGGCCCCTGATGATGGAAGGTCATCTGGATGGAGGGTCAAGTGGTATAAACAGCTCCAAATCTCCCTTCTGCCCAAGGGCTCGGGGCCGGTAAGCCCCAGGGCAAGCAGGCGCAAGGCCGACGGGGGCACACGGGCCGAGCAGGCTCCACAGGCAGATTCCTTCGGAGCATCTGCTCTCCCAGATGAGGAACCCCTCCCACTGACTGTATCCCATCAGCGTTTTCACAGCAATTTAGAGAATGTCCGGTGCAATAGGCCAGGTTCCTTGGAGGAGTTAGTCTGCCATTGTAGGTACTCCCCTTCTGCTGGAGTAATTTTCTTACCTCCATAACAACATATCATGCTGTATTTTGCTTGTAAGATATCAAGGGTGTTTAGATCACCAGGTGCCATTATTCTGTTTCAAGAAAGAGAAGTTGGCGGGAGGATTTGAGTAGCCCAGAAAGGGCCAATGCAAGAGACTGAAGGAAAAAATAAGAAAGGGGTAGCACGTGTTGATACCACCTTCAGTGATGTACGGCTCAAGGATGTGCAGAGCCAAAGGCAGGGCTGCTGCATTTAAATCCTCCCAGAGATTTTTTTCTGCCACGGACTTGTCTAAATATGTTGTAAGCGGCACTAAGCTTTGGGTCCATTTAAAACTAAGCCCGATCAATGAGAAATCTTAAAAGATTCATTTGTTACGTGCAACCTAAAGGTTGGACCTGCCTCTTCTGACAGAGACGAACTAGTCATCCTGTGCTCTGGAGGATTATGATCCTGGGAAAGCAGAACTGAGACACACTAGCCTGGCAGGGGTGGGGTGCTTTTTCCCATCGGGAAGATGGGTAATGCTGTTTAAGGATGTCGCAGCCTTAAACTCAGAAGTGTGACTGTCCAGTAAGAAACAGGATGGCCGGAACCAGGCCTCTGGAAAATGGAAAGCTGCTAGTGAGGATGGGGGCCTGGGGCATGATGTGCTCCAGGCAATTTCTGCATCTGGTCTTCAAAGACATAATCACTGAATCCAGTGAGACCACCTGAGGAGTAGGAAACGTTCCCAAACGAGTAGCTTAGACAGAATGAGACCCCTAGGGAGTGAAATATGGGTCTTTAAAATTTACCTCACTGCATGGTGGCAGGTTTCTGGTGGGTTTGTGCGCCTGGATGCTCACTCTTGTGTCTAAAGCACAAGGAGTGTGCTTGGCTTGGTGCAGCCCATCCGTGCGCATGTTCCTTCACCACTTACAGCACATGAGGGGCTTGGTACAGGCCACAGACACATGTGTGGGGTTGTGGGGGCCCAAAGACAGAGCTGCAGAGCTACGTTCACGTGGGCAGATGGTGCAGCACAAAGCCAGGTGCCATTGCTCTTCCCACATACTGGTACTGTATGGTCTGAGTGTGCGTTTGTGCCCCAAATGTTTCTCTTTCTTTAGATACTGCTACCTCTTCCAGCACGGACAAAGACCTGTTTGTGAGGCTGTGGTCCTTTTCTGTGGGGATGACAGGTGGGAACGGAGGTCTGATATAAATATACCCTGATCTGCAGTGGGTTGTGAGCAGGATCCAGTCTAATTTTCCACCCTGAACAAACAATTTTACTTTGCACAAAACTTTCTCTAAAGAGAATGATCTCAATTAAGAAAACCACAACAACACAACTTTTTAAAAATACCGTCGTTATTGTCCCTGTGGGTTTTGGGTGGGCTGTGGAAATTGATTTACGAGTCAACCACTTTTCTCTTTTCTTGCCATCTCTCGCTTGAGTGGTTTGTAGGCCTTGGCCCTTTCTTTCACTCAAGGAGAATAAGGTTGTCTATGGAAGAGGTCAGCATTTCAAATTGGTGGAGTTCAACTGCACAAATGACATAGAACTGACAAGAAAAGACAGGGGGTTTGGAGGTCATAGACTGCATAGGTCCTGGTTAGGGTTTTCGCTTTGTGATGGGACCTGGCACCAAAATGAATTAAATAACAGGCTTAAGGACTATTGAGGGAGGGCTGAATGCAAATCAAAGATAAGTAGAAGTTTTCTTTCCTAAAAGGGGAATGATTTTTTTCCTTACCTCCCCCTTTCCATATCTGCACAGGCAAGGTCTGCATGTTAAACATGATTTAGCAGGCATTATTCTGGAGCCTTTTCATCAGGTTTCTGCAGTGATTGCCTATCTTGGCCTATGATTAATGATCTGCTGTGCAATTTGGAGGCTATAATGACTCAACAATCCACACACAAACTATATAGTCGCATTCCTTTTGCAGATTTGCCAAGCTGTTACCAAGGGGCCCACAACCAAGCAGGATTGTTAGAGAGATAGCTAAGCATTTCTGCAAATGCCATTCTGCCCTTATCTTGCTGAGAAGTGCGTTGGGCAGCAAGCTCATTTACAAAATTCAAAGCCTAGATTTCAGTGGTTCTTTTTTTTAAAAAAAAAAAAAAATTCTGGACTGAAATAATCATTAAAAAGGCTGGTAAGAAAAGATCCTGGTATATGGCCTCTCAGTGATTATACAGACAAAATACTTTCTTTGTTTCCAAATTTTGAATCTGATTAATTGAGGCCTAATGCTATTAATGCAGTTTGAAAGAGAAAAGTTAATCTTTGGAAACCCATGCCATAAATGAAATCTGAAAATCTAAGCAGATTTTGAAGCGAAAGCTTTGTCTTCATTTCAGTTTCCGTATAGGAATAGGTTATGGGGATTTATTCATAGATTCAACTGGCTTTGTACCCAGTTAAAAACTGTCTGTAGAATAACTGCTTTATAAACTTTTTTCATTCAAAACATGGGTCCTGATGAGAGTCACCTTGGAAAATCCATAGTTCCTGTTTGTGAGGTTGTTTTAAATAAAAATAAACGCAAACAAGAAAAGTGAAGACAGAGCTACAGAAAAAAACAGTCTTTCAGAAGGACATCAGCTATCTTATGAAACATAATTGCAGAATAACCTATATATGTTCCTGTTTCCATTATTAATTATTAGATGCAGTCCAAATAATTCAGTCATAACTGAAAGAGTTCTGGTATTAGTTCACTGCAGTCACATTCACTTTCATGATTCATTCAGTTTTAGTTCCTTTTTTCTCTGGTTTGAGGGGAGGGGAATTGGAAGGCATATAGCAGATCCCTTCTGTACATCATATTGTTATTGTTATCAACATTGTTATTAGCATGGAAATGCTTGGAAGCTTTCAACAAGGATGGTGCTCCACTGCTAACACTGAGTCTTCATAGTAATACTCATAATGAAAGGTATCTCTCAAGCCTGTATGCAATGCGTTGAGACCATGATTTTGGAAAGCCTTCATGGTTCCAGATTTAAGTACAGCTGTAAGTCCTTCTCTGCTTCCAGACTTACGCAAATACATCACATTTTAGTCTATGTCCATAGTGAAGACCAAGATGTCTCCAAACTGTTTGGGCAGAAGGGCTTTCTCTGATCCCCCTGTAGGCTACAGCAACCTCCCCCCAGCTCTGGCTTCAAAGCCCAATGTGTTAGTGCTTGTTTAAAGAAACATTTTTAATACTGAATACAAATAGGAAATACACAATATGTAACTTGGAGGCTCAGAGGTCTCATGGGGTGGAGAATACAAACACCACCTGTAGGAGACAAACCGTTTACCCTCCCCTGTCTGTGTAGGGGCTTTCACCCTTATGCCAAGAGCCAACCCACAGTGATGCACCACAAAGGTCCTACTATTTTGTAGGTTTTTAACTAATCTTTGCCTTGAATACATACATAAATAAATAAAATCAGCTGGGAGCACACTGCTGGACAGCCTTGATAGTGCTGCTGTGCACTTAAGTCTATTAATCTATGAATGGTTGTGTAGCTGACGCTGCCTTCAGGGCAAAGGGATGGACTAGATCGGGGTCAACAACCTTTCAGTGGTGCTCTGCTAGCCTGTGGTTATCAGCCCCGAAGCAGAGGTTACGCAGGACAGCAAAAGCTCATCAGTAGCTAGAAGATACTGCCTCTCAAAGAGGAAAAAAACCTGCTGTTGCAGCGGGATCATTGGACTGTGTGAAACAACCACTCCTCCTGACTCAGGGAGTGAAGCCAAGGCAGCAGCGGGGAGCCCTTAAACCTCTCAGATTTCACTCCCAGAATGCCATGGCCTCTAGCGCCCTGCCTTGCCTGTGCCTCTGAAAATCAGTACCTGGCCTCTCAGGTGGATGGTGTCTCCAAGTCTGTTTGGGACTCCTCTTCTTTGACTTCAGGTAAGTCAGGAAGCAGCAGAAATATGTACTTTCCACACAACAAAAAAAGGACCAGAGCAGGTCTATTCAGAGGAAATATTTTGTCTGGGAGCCCACAGGTGATTTTGAAAAGGATGAGAAAGGCAACAAAGAATGAATGCTAATATAGAAGCAACTTCCATTGCTTTCTGCGTGAGTGGAGCTTGATCTGCAACTCCACATCAACACGAATAGCAACTTGGATGGGAGCGAGACAAGGATCCCCACTGGCATGAGACCTCCACCACCCTCTGTGGAAAGCTTAGCACTGAGAGAGACACATAGCCCCCACAACAGTTATGTCCTTGGCTTTTCTACTGGAACCAGCTGTTTCAAATGTGGGACATGTTTTCTATGAGACAGCCAACCACCCGCTAGGAAGTGTGATGAGGTCAACCTTATTTCACAATGGTCATCACCTCTCAGTTTCTTGTGTTTACTGACCTCAGTTTGAACTGTTGCTTAAAGGTGAACTGGACTGAGATTTTCAGAGGTCATGAGTGAGTCTGAAGACCACAGTGGCTGTATATGCAAGAGGGAAGATTTCAGGGGTTTCGTTTTCTTGAAGGGTGTTTTCAATGTTTCTGCAATCCAAGCTCTTTCAAGGTATCTCACCCTGAACACTCAGAACTACTGGTCAGTTTTTGAAAAGCTCTTTTGCAAATTTGGTAATATTGCCAGTTACCTGAGTGAGTCAGCTTCACACTTAACATGAGCCACGCACGTCTTCAAAATCAACTGGACTATGGATGAGGAAATGAATGGTCTATTGGGTTTCTTAGCACACCACCTTGGATCCAGTAAGACTGGAAGCCTGCTAGAAGCAGGTCTTTTGAAGGATTTTGGCATTTTCCTTACCGACTCAGAAAAAGGAGCAGAAACAGGATCATATGGCAGAGAAGAAGAAGTAATTTAAACAATTCCAACCTTCAGAAAAGGTTCGGCTGAGGTGTGGCTCAAATATTACCATTGATTATTGACAGGAAGAGGGCAGGCTTTCTTTCCTCTGAATTCTCATCCCAAGGCATGTCACAAATCGTAAGTTCCCAGGTGGTGCCTGGGAACATACGTTTGCGCACACTGCTCAGTGTGCAACAACCATAAGCGTGGACAATAAAGAAAATGTAGAGAAAATTAGTCATTCTCTTCAAAACTGGGTGACTTGGTAGCATGGAAGAGGCAGAAACTATATTTGTATGGACATGTCATACTGAGGTCACCATCAGTTTTCAAACATATTACGTTCAACCGGTAGACACAGTTCTTTCCAAGAATGACTTTCACATGAACACAGGAGGAATAAGAATCACTCCAGCTTTGCTCTTGGCAACTCTTGTAGTCCAGGTGTTCCAGGAGGAAAGACTCTGGTCGTGAGCGATGGCTCAGCACTGGAGTGCCAGAGTTCAAGTGCTGGGATGCAAGTTTTAAGGAAGTTAGAGATTTTTACACATGGCTGCAAGGCATATACTAATGTGTTTGGGAATCTGAGAATGACTTAAGCCAGACCTCTCCTTTGATGAGAGAGAAAGTGAGTTTAGGTAAAAGTATTGTAGCTTCAAGAATGTGGGCAGGTGTGCAATTTTCCACTAGGCACCAAGAAAACTAAGAGTTTCATCAGAACCTGAAAAATCTGCCCCAGAATTACTTTAAGCACTGGTATATATAGATCAATGACTATTTGCCAAAATAACACACAGTGAATATCTGAGCTAGTAGCTCATTTCTTTGAAATGAGTGTAACAAACAATTATGTTGGCTGTTTGCAAACAGTGGCTGACAGTTGCAAACATCACTTTCATGGGGTATTTTGGAAGTTACAAGTATACAATTTGAGACAGGCAAACTGGGATGATCACAGCTATTTCTAAGGAAGCCTGCCCACAGAAGAACAGCTTGCCCAGAGCTGTATCTCTCTCTTCACTTGGGAACCATCATTTTTGTCCAGATTACAGAATCGCCTTTAGGATGCATGTCAGCCAGTCACAAAGAAAGGAGCTAAAAGTTAACCCTTGTAAATAAATAGAAAGTATTGAGTGATCAGTCCATCTAGAGGGAATAAATTTTTCCATGCCTCTTTTTAAGTTATTTAAGCACCTTACAGGCAAAGATAGGTAAATTGGGATCATGGGGCTAAAATAGCTAAGAAGCTGGGAGAGATTTTGCAAGAAATAGGAATGCCCTTTCTCCACACTGCCTGTGGTAATACAGAAGCACAACGGTGTATGTTCCAGAAATTAAAACCTTGCCCTTCTAATATATTTTAGTCTGCTTGCTAACTAAATGGAGGGCAAGACAGGCATCTGTATCAGGTCTTGTATACTCTATTGGTCCACACATCAAACTGCTAATTTTTGCTGTATTCGCTTTAAACTGAGCACGGTACTCCAGAGATCAATAGAATATATAGCAAGGGCTAAGACAAATTATTTTTCAAAGCTAAAAACAGTTGTTATGAAGGCTGGACCAAAAAATCTGAGCTTCAGTTTACCTAGTTACGGGATCAGAATCACGTAAAGGGTTAAGATCTGCTCCTCCAGATGTGAACTTCATTAATTTAATCTAAAACATCTTGAGAGATAATAATACACATATTTTCAATTACAACAATTATTTAAACAGCCCTAATCTTGCACTTCATGAAACCATTTACATTCACTCTAATGTCAAGCTCTGCAGGGGAATATGTTAACACAGGAAATGTAGCATCTTCTAATTACAGTACTTCTATAAAACAGAAACAAAACTGAGTTTTGAAGGCCAAACTGAGAGCAGGGACTATTCCACGGCAGATGGGAATGCAGAAGCACCGTGGCCAGTTGCAGATAGATGGGTATACTTTATTTTACTTCTCTGTGGAGACACTGGCACACATTCCTGGGAAAACATATATTCTCACAAAATGCGCACGTCATTTTGGAGTAAGAACACACTCTTATTGATTGAGTAGCTTCCATAGTTATAGGTCTTAAAAGACAATTACTGTGTTGTGATACACTCTGATCTTCCTACAAGCCTGACACAGATCACCACAGAAGGTCATAGCCCAAGATCACATGCAGAAGAAATAGCGTGTATGCAATATTTACAGTGTCTCAGTCAGAACAAGAGAGACAACTCTGACTTCTGTCATCTACTCTGGAAATAGAGCAGCAAAAGTCATCATAGTATTTCCCTGTCAGTCAGACCCAAGGCTGTCTAAAGCATCAGTCCCATTTCACTCCCGGGGCTTTGCTTCAGCTCTGAAGGCCTCTGTGGTGCTCGCACTGTGGGCAGCCACCTCAGTTTAGCCTCCTGCACGGCTCTGCGCAGCTCAGCTCTTGGGACCACCGCAGCAGCTTAGAGGTTACAGCTAAGAAACACATTCCCAGGCCAGGTTGTCATGTAGGGGTACTGAAGCTTTAAAGGACACGTCAGGAAAACCGGCGTGAATTTGCAGATGGGAAAACTTCATGTTATCACGCCAGACATGGTGCTGACACTGCATCAGTGTGTTGTCCTCTGTGGCAGTGGAAATGAACCCACTGCTAGCATGGGTATATGGGTGGGCAGCTCACAGATGTGCACAGCCCATTGAAATTCACTGGAAGTTGGGTACCATGCTGCTTCAGCTGTCTTTGCAAATCCTGACTTTACCTTATGTTTTCCTGTTATCTGATAGGATTTTCCCAACAGTGACAATGACTTTACTGCTTTGTAGCGGTCATGATCTGTAAGTAATATGATGCTAGTAGGCAAAGACACCAGTTTGTGTTAGAATCCTTTGTATGACATGCCTCACAAAGAGCAAAGACTATTTCTATCAAGGGAGACTTGCCATAAAGAGCTTTTCTGTCACATCGTTACACTCGGTCATCAAAATATGGATGTATCTTTTTGGAGATGCAGCAGCTTAAATCCCTCTTTGGACTTGACTGGACCACTGGCTGTCTATAACTGACAACCTGACTGCAGAAATGCAAGCATGGAAAGATGTCCTTCCCGGAATAAATACACGCGCATGCCTGTACATACTCAAACCCAGCATCCACCATAAGCGATTCCCTCAATTATTTAGTGATGTAACCCAGGGGTGCCATGTCTGTGCTGTACAGGCATATAACTGCCCCCCTTCCCAACCCTACACTACTCTTGGTAATAGGCCATTTGCTGGCAGACAATACAAGAAGTTGGGTGGCTCTTGTAAAGGCTCTGGCACACACAAAGAAATCGAAATCTGTCCTAAAATAATGAAGGAATCTTTGTGCAAAAAGTTTCTAAGTGTAGCAAAGGCTCATCCATCTAATAAACACTCCCCAACCCACCCGCCAGTAGAACGGGTCGATAGTGCAGGCACTGGGGTTGGGAGAGGGTGATGGGGAGGGATTTTTCTTTATTTTTTTTTAAATTGCAATTGTTTGGGTTGCTGATCCAAGGTAAATGACAAGAAATCGAAAAGCACCCCCAACACACATATTTCAACTAAAGCAAGCGCTTGGGATTATTTTTTTCCCCCTCTGTGACTGTTTGAAGGTATTCTCCCAAGTTGACAAGCACGTGTTTTGGAGACCATTGAAAAGTTTCTGCCATAAATAGAGGAGGCAGCTTGGCTTAAGTGTTGCTAGGGAATACCTGGCAACAGGCAACAATAGTCCTTTTAGAGAGCCCAGGGCAAACAGTGACCGTGGTAATGGGGTGGGCTTAAGGGAGGCTCCTTGCCCAAAGCCCCTCCACTCACACTGCGCCTCCAGCCCTGGGCTGTGTTCCGGAAATTCCCCGCACAAAGCCCCCCATTCAATGGGAGGCGGGCCCGTGCGTGTGCTTTTCTGGCAGGGAGGGGGGCTGCAGAGGGAGGGGGCCTTCTTCTCAAAAAAAAAAAAAACCCCCCAAAAAAAAACAAAACCCCCAAAACCCCCCAAATTTTTTTTTTTTTTTTTTTTTTTTTTTTTTTGCAAAGGCTGAGGGAAGCACAGAAAGTGCTAAGTTTGTAAAAGAAGCTGAAAAGGTTCAGAAAGGAGCATAATGGGGCCAGGGAATGCCCCGTGAATTTTGAACAGAGAGCAGAAAAGAGACCCTAAAAAGCAATTAGTGATGCTGCTTGTCGCTGAAGAGAGAGCTTGAAGGAGGTGGGAAGGCGCAAAAGGAAGAGGGCAACTCCAATCACTTAGTAAAGTACAAGGAAAAGGGGGGTTTGGGGGGGAGACAGGCACAGGGAGAGAGACTGGCGCCTTCGGGAATTTTTATAGTAAAAGTGGATGGAGGCACACGGCGAGGGCAGAGTCCGAGGAGCGCCTGGAGCTGAAGGCACATGCCAAGCTGGGTCTTGGCTTCGCCTCCCCTGTTCATTTCTGCAAAACCAGGGAAGCAGCCGGGCCAAGTGGCTGTCTCTCAGCTAGCCCAACATGCCGCAGACTCAGCCTCAAATCCTCACCCGTCCCCACAAGGGCTCCTCAGCCAAGCGTCCCTGCCTGACGGATGCAGGCGAGGGGGACATCTCTGAAAGACCTCTGATCTCTCTTCCTCTCCTTCCAGAGCCATGCACAGATGCCTATTTAGCCATACATTCCCTGTGCAAAATAAAAATAATGCTGTCGGCTCATTAGCTGGGAGTTGTTGGGAGGGGGGGGAAAGAAGAAAAAAAAGGCTGTCTGAACAGGGCTGAATAGCTATAACCTTAATGGGTTGTCAGAAGTCTGCTGGCAGCAGGGTGAGGGCAGCCAATCCCCCTCCAGTCTTTTGTCCTAGACATTGTTTAGGATCAGTGGTAGCTCATTAGGTCGGGACAGTAATATTCCTAACGATCCTGTGGGGCTGAAGCTTCAGACTGTGTCTTCAGCTGTTTTCCTGATGTCAACCTGATTCACGGAGAGGTATTTAGCTCAACAGAGCTACTTAGGTGGAAAGCGTTATTTACCTTTCATATCCTGATTACTAACCTTTGACAAAAGTTGCAGCTGGAAGGGGGAAAGGGGAAGCTGTGTTACCATGAAAGGCAAGCTGGAAAAGCCAAGTAGATGGGGCCTCGGCCTACAATTTGGCCCTACAGTTTGCCTCCTTGTATTTCAGATTCCATCTGTAAAGTAAGGATAATCACCCATTTTGCATTCTGGGGGTGGCAGAGAAGCAAATATCAGAGTGTGAGGATTCCAGGCAATGGGCCAGATAAGTAGCTAAAATTAATACCTTTCCTGCATTCAGGGGTCCTAGAACTGCTGGGCTTTTTTGTTGTTGTTTTGTTTTCTCTGGTTTCTAACAACAACAAAAAAAATATTTCTGAATTAAATTGTAAATCGAAATGGATTTTTTCAGTCGTGTATAATTCCCCTTACATCCTATACTTATTTTCAGCCTAGCAACATGGATCTGCTGAGGAAGGGAGCAAAGTTAAACCCCCACCTCCCCCCAGGCACCTCCACCTCCGAGATACTCGGTGGAGGCTTAGGGCTGAGCAGATTCCCCGCTGAGGCCAAATCCCCACCCTTGGTCGTGTGCTGTCCAATGGTGTCACAAATCCAAAATGACATATTAGTAAAGTGATGAAACTAAAGGATAATTGATATGGTAGATTTCCTTGTAATTAAGCAATACATTATATATCCATTTGCCAGTCTTGCCAGGCACAGAGAGCAAAGCGCATCATTGTCATTCTCTGCCCTCTCCAAGACTTTACTTCAGTATTTAAGGCCTGAGGTTTTCTAAGGAAACTCTGAGAGCTCCGTGCAGCTGCCCTACATCCCTATTAAAAACCAGCCAAACTAACAAATAATGATGAAATGATTTCCTTATTTATTTTGTGTTAGAAAACAGAGTGGACAATGAACTGCTCTCTGAAACAAAGGGGCAAGAACTACTCATCCCTTTCACTCCACTAAGAGGACGGTAAGTACGCAAAGGTCAGCATACAGACGCTGAAAGGTTCAAGCCAAGAGCACGAGGCAATGGGAACAACATCCCCAGATCCTCAGTGGGCGCAAAGCCCACCAGCAGCTGTCTCTGTGGTGCTCCAGACCTGGCCAGAGCTAGAGCAGCTGCTGTGGGCCTCCTGTGGACCAAAATAGCTCCCCAGTGGCTCTGTCACGTTCCCTATGCTAAGATCCTGGGAAAGGATTTAGTGCCCAACAAACACCATCAAAATACATGGAGGGACACACAGAAAAAAGCTTATGGGTTCTCCACTGTGACTTAGCGGTGATTGCATTTGGCTAACTGCTACCTGGGATGAGTTGTAAATTAATGTAATGAATTATGAGTTCTCCATGAAGAACCCTTCCACCATCCCAAGGAGGGATGGAATTTCAGACCCAAAGTAGTATACTCTTACAACGAGGGCCATATTCTGCTGTCAGTGAAACACCTGCTAGTTAATCTTCACAGGTTATCTAATTATAAGGCAGCATGGGCATCAAGAGGTGCCTGCCACCAGCAGCACACAACGGAGCAAGCAGGCCATGTCTCTGTCAAATGGATTCAGGAATGGATTTCTAGCTGATGGGCAGCAGAAAAAACGCTGCCCAGAGATGAAGCGATGAGGCACATCTCATCAGCTGTGAGACAGGTTTCGCTGAACAGCTTTGCCAGGCTCCCTTTGCTGGCTGGTTTCTCTGGTACCCCAGAAACGGTTTAAATATTCAGTCCCACACCTGGGCTGCAACTGACACAGGTGTCTGTGCCTGTATTCACAGGCATGAATCAAGCTTGGCAGGGTATAGCAAAAAGAGTGGGTTTTTTTTCAGCAAGTTGTTAAATAACCAGCAGCATTTCTATTATGTGACTGCAATACTACAACAACTAATGGGGAAAGTTTTGCTCTCTACCAGCATCAAGTAGAGAAAAAAAAACAATCACCAGAATCACTCAAAGGTTTCTGAAATATTTCAATCTATTTTAAATCAATCTCCATGTGGTATTTCTAACACGTGACTTAGAGGGATATGAAGGCAATAGTAACTCAAACTGTTTCCCCAGGCTTATACTGACTTCTCTATCTTGTGTAGGGTTTTGAGAACTGCAGGCCTGCAAGGAACTTCTGAGAGTTGCACTGAGAGTCTGACTCTGTCTATAATGATAAGATATAAAAATGGTAAAACTTTTAAATATTAATAGCAGAGCTGGACATTTTGACTTCTGCAGAAACCTGCCATTATGATAAACAAAGATGACGACTTTTTTTTTGGTGCTGCTTGCAATTTCAAAAACTGACTATTTTGTCATTTCAGTATATGCTTTTGAGTGTGACAAAGATGTTAATCCACTGCTAACAAATTACGCATTTTGAGTGCTATTAAAATGCCTACTCACTGGAAAAATCTTCTATTACTTAACCAGCCTTCTGTGTGGGCAAGCACATGTTTGTGAGTAGATAGGAGCCCATACACTCACAAGCATGCACAGCTGCATGCATCTCTGCCCACACACACATGCAGTCACACCCACCCAAATGTATAAGGATGCACATATGTTCACACACACAGACACATATACACATCATACATGCAGACAACCACTCACCCACATTCCCACAGGAACACTTGTACACAAGCCTGCACATATGCTCATACAGGCATGCGCACCTAAACACACCCACACACTTGCATGCATATGCATGCATCCCTTCACGCACTGATGATCATATAAGCACACATATAAACAAGTACACCTCAGAACATGCACTCACCCATACGCACCTCTATGGGTGCTGATGCACTTGCACGCACACATAAACACTTGAATGCATATGCGTACAGTTGTACCCCTGTGCATGTGCACACAGCCACATAAGCATCCACTCATCTTCACCCACAATTAAGCACGCACACACCCCTATGCACACAGACATGCACAAATGTACACGTGTGCACACCCACATGTGCACACCTCCACACACAAACCCTCCCATTCATAGGCGCGTATGCAAATACACACGCACACCCACACCGATGCACACTTGCACACAACCATACACACAACCACATATGCACACACCTACACAAACATGCACACCCCATCACACTCATACGGGTTCACACACCCCACCCCTCCAACACCTTCCCCTCCGCCCCCCCACCCTCTCTCCTCCGTGTGCTTGTGGCCGTGCTTGGAAAGCATGGGAATACTTCTAGGAGTGAGAGGTGAAGCCACGCTGGAAATATTTCAACTTCCCAGTAAAACGCAGGAGCCAAAATCCCTGCCGAGTCCCTTTTGTTTCAAAGACGCTATTTTTAGAATCACCTGGCTTAAGCACTTGGGAAATACACCTACCTGGAAACCATTCTTACAGCTAAGGACATCAAGAAGAGCTTTGTTTCCACGCTGCACCGCAAGACAGCAAAAGCACGTGCGTTTTCCCTATAATGGCAATGCTTTCCCATGTACATTTTTAATAGCTCATATCCAGCACGGTGATACAAGCCCTTAAAACAGCGCATCCCCTCGTGCCCCAGCATGAAACCACAAAACAGCTACTTCCTCAGCCAGTGAAGACTTCAAAAGTGATGGCCTGGTTGAGATGACACTCCTAGCTTCCAGGTGAATGTGGTTATGGTTCTTGCTGAATATGTAATGGTGGAAGAACACTTAGTGTTATCATGAAACAACAGCTGAAATTTACCAAGTCTCAATGCTCACTGCTTGGCCAAGAAATAAGCTGTTTCAGCAGCACAATTAAGTGAGCTGATCTTTCTGGCGATGGTTAAAAAAAACAAAAACAGATTCATATGTGTTTGAAGGACAACACCGAGTCTACGTTTAGAAATTAGCTCCATGACTGGCAGGCAGGCCTGAAAGACGTCAGCAGATTGAGAGCAACGGGCTGTATGCTATGCTAATACTGTGTTGGTTTAGATGCAGCACCAGGTTCACAGATTTCAAGTGCAAAGTTTAATCTAACACCCTCAACACCAAGGATGCACTTAATCAATATGTTTATTGATCAACTATACAGACACTCTTTTCTATGTCAACACCACCCTTTCTGGTACTAAAAGCAACAGATTTCGGATGCTACACAGCAGTATACAGGTGGCCAACCCTTGAGTCTTGCAGGACAATGGCTGTGGGACTGCCTACACAGTTAAACTGTGATTCTCAGATACTGTGTCTGGTCAGTCCTCTGGGATTTTAAAAATATCTAAGAGAGAGAATGTTCTGGGTCTGTGTGAGTGTACTGTGCAGAGCATGGATTTTGTCCAATGGCCATGAGACCCTTCACAGTGCTCTGTGGTGTTCTGCCATCCATAAACAGGTCCAGAAACTCTTGAATTAGCAATGCTTATGGCAAATAATCGTGTGTGTATGTCAGATAAAACCCCCTCACAGCTGTAACGGATATGACAGCCTAAACAGGCACAAGGTGGGAGAAAGGAAACTTTGCAGCCACCCTCTTATAACAAGCAAGCTGCCTGTTCCCTGTGGGAAACAGGGAAAGAAGGGCAGAGCCCAGGGAAGCACAGCGCCCGCAGGGCCTGCACGTCTGCGTGGGAGAGCACAGAGCCATGCAGGCACACTCGCAGCAGGATCAGCAGCTTTATCAGTCTGACACACACATGGGCTTTTCCTCTCGGCCAGGAGTACTCGCTTGGGCGCAGCACTCTGTCAGCACACACACAGCCACAGACTAGCAAGTTCAGAGCCTACAGGGTGTCTTTTTACTGAACTCCCTCACAACACAGCCATGATCTCTCTCACCCTGTCTGAGGCTCAGCCAAGCATGCAGAATATAAGACCCTCCACTGGCCCTCCGCCTCCTTGCTTTCTGGTTGTTTTTTGAGGTACAGTTTGAAACAGGGCAAGACACTTTATTTGCTCCTATCATTTATCGCCAATCCTAACTTTTTAGATTTCTTTGCAATAGACCTACATGACAAACACAGTACCAGATAGGCACTGACTTTATTACTGCATTTTTATTTTCAGTCTTGTGGCTATCACCTAGCATTTGTGTCTAATTCACGGCATCCCCACAGGGACTGAATTCAAGCAGCACAGGGCCGGGCAGCACGGGATGGAGTGTGTGCTTGGAAAGCCCAAACTGGCCTTTGCCCAGAGAGGAAGCAAGTTTGCAGTAGCCCAATCCCTTAAGCAGCTTATCTCCTCTCTGCTGCAGCACAGGGGGGTATGGTGCAGCCAGGGCTCCAGCCCCTGCCTGCTGATGCAGAGCCACCCTGGAGTAGTACAGGGTTAGGATGTTCCACAGAAGTGTAAGAAACTGGAGGGGCAGGTCTCTGCTGTGCATTACTGGAGAGGAGAATTGAACACACATCTCCCACAGGCAAAGGAGCAGATGCACAAACAAGCTTGGAGGTCAGCAGCTCTCTGCTCTGGTGAATAGCTGGTTAGTGATACAGAGTCTGACACGTCCAACAAATGAGTATAGATCCTACACAGCCTGGTGAGAAGGGCACTCAGTTACAGTTTGAGCCTCCTGCCTGGGACTGAACATCCTTAATATGACAACCTGAAGAGTGGAAAAAGCCTTAAGTGATTCAACCCAATCTATTCCTACTTAGACAAACCACTGGCAATTAAAACATCACAAAAAATAAAGTCATATTCCTGACTGGTGCTAACAGTGGTCTGCAGTATAGGTACCATATACAAACTAAAACTCAACATCACATTAGGGTGGGCTAAAGCCCACAGTTGATCATCACTTAGTAAATGTATTTCTGTTTTGAAAAACAGTTATGTAGTTCCTGAATACAGATGCTGCAGTGGACTCCAGAAGAGGCCTGTAACTGTTCCTTTTCAGTGTGGATGGGCAGTTGTGATTTGTAGAGCTCACCAAATGGAAAATACTGAGACCAAGAGGTATGAAGGCCTTCAAAGACAAATGGTCACCTCCCAGCCCAAATCATTAGCCAAGAAACTGTCCACAAAAGGAATAATCATAGAAAAACAGTTTCAAAACAATCATGAAAGAAGACGAATTCTTTTAGGATCAATGTCCAGTAAAGCAGTAGGAACATTGTCCCCCAAGGTAAGATAGAAAGTGACAACATGAAAGAGAGTAAATGCAAATTTAGGTGGACCCATCTGAAATGAATCTGAAAAAAAGAACCAGATCAAATTGCTGTGTTCATATTGTATGGAAAAGTATTTGCCACACTAGCTGTGATGGTGGTGTGTGCTGTCCTCTCACCTTGTCCCCGCATGCATGTGTCGTGGCAGCACAGAGCCAGGCACAGGTGAGAGTACTGGTACCAGTTCTTCAAAGCTCACATCTGGCCCAGACCCACCCCACGCCTGTCCATGCATGTGGTCTTTCAGCCCTTGAGAACTTCCACGTGGAGACCCTCAAAAGGCAGCATGGACCTAACCTTGTGTTCACCACAACACATTCAACAGCTTCCCTCCACACCCTGACCATCGCAAGGCCGTGCCTTGAAACAAGTCAGCAACTAAAACACAGCGCCTCCTCATGGGACACTCTATCATGGAACGCTATGTGAACACGCTAGTGAAGTAAAGGACAATATTGTCCTTGATATTAAGTAGCCACAAGGATACAGATCACAAAAGCAGCAGCCAACTAACAGTCTGTCTCAATTAGGAAAAAAGCTGTCTTTGCCCAGGTAGAAATGTCAATGTAGCTTTTTTCTTTCAACTGCTAGATGAATAAATGTTTTCAGATTAGGACAGTTAGCCTGCGAAATAACTCATTCTTGCAGAGAGAAGCAGAGGGACAGATTTAATCTTTCTCTTTGCTGAGGTAAGTGCTGCAAAGGTAGGCCTTTTATTGCAGGCTCACCACTTATTAAGAAATTACGTCCTTTCCCTTTGATGCTGGGGAGTGAAACTGAGGTGTTTTCTTTTTCTTTTTTTCCCCTTAATTCTCACTGACAGTTTAGAAAGCTTTAGTTGTCCAAGTAAAGTTTCTCTGGCACTGCAATTCACATGCAGTGATGTCTGTTCAATAGTGACCCATCACTATGGGACAAAAATTCCATCTCTAATTCTTGCAAAAGATTACTTTCAGTAGCACCAAAGGAGAAATTGAGGAACCCCGTATTTTGAGGAATAGCAAACCTATCAAGAAACATGTCAGAATTCATTGTTAGGCTTAGTTATGAAGGCTATAGCACAATCTTCGCTGAAAGAAATGACCAGTGCTTGTTGAAAATTGATCTTAAAGTTTTCACGAGCTGTTTTCAACCCTGTTGCCAAGTTTTGGGGATATTTCCTTGCTAGAAATGCTGTCTCCTTTTCTGTATGCATTATTTCAAATTTTCATAACTTTTTTACCAAAGACCAAAGTTAGTGAATTTGGGATTCAAAACTATGCATGACAGCCAAGGATGCTCTCCATCCCCTCTGAGCAGAAATTGTGTCTTCACTCTGATCTCTGCCCCCCGCAACTGACTTTACCACATGGAACCTACTATTTGATGGAGTTTCTCTTGGCTTACTTCAGTCCCTAAGAAGGAGAACACCCCAACTCCCCATCCCTTGTAGTGCTTGCTGTTACCACTGTGAGATCACGCTGAGTAATTAATTTCTAAAAAGCCTGTCCCTGTATTTGCTCTGTAAATACACACACCATGTCTGAAATCTCCTTTCAGTACGTTCTGCTAAGCTTAAACAAAACTCTCAATTTTGGAAACACTAGACAGGACATTGTAAATCACCACCTTTGAAGGCATAAGGCAATGCCTTCCTTTTACTAAGTACACTTGTAAAGCCGCACGCAGACATTTTCCAGAACTTTGAACAATTCAGTCTCCTAGTAAAACGAAAAATGGTTTGCTTAAACACCTGTATGGAAAGTGATATCTAATCTTTTATGTTCGCTATTGGAGAGTGCTCAGGTCAATCAACAGTCAATAGAAGGTAGTGGTAACTCTTATTTTCTATTTTATTTTACGGTCAAGGTTGAGTATTTGTTTTTGAAAGATTGGAGGAGTTGGTTGGCAGTGCCAGGGAACCGGACTCTTTTTATCTGTGTGCTTGTTACAAGGAGGAGGCAGGTGCAAAGAAAGCTTTCTAACACTGTCGGCAGCAATAATCCCCACCTGAGCATTGACTGGCCACCTGCTCTTCAGGCACAGAGATAATTTAGGCTCTAAGTTAGTGTAGTTCTAAGCCTCAGCTAAGACTCATAAATGACTCAAATTACGGTAACATCAGTGGGTATGTCAATATATCAATATTTGATCACTGACAGTGATTCCTCCTGGATTCACCCCAAGGCGTGCAGTCCAACCTGAAGTGGCCTAACCCGATTTAGTGCACCTGTGGTTTATGGAGGACCTATTCCAAGTGCTACCGAAGGCAGCACAGAACTTCCCGATAACCTTCATGCCACCAGCTATCCAGGTTATTGTTAGAACCCAGACATGCTGAAAGGTGATGAATGTTGTGCTTATATTTCAGTCAGCAGTCAAAATCCAAAAGAGTTTCACCCAGAGAGTGCACCTCAATTTACAGTGGGATTTATCATTTTTATGCGAAATTACTTTCCACTGCTTAGCGACACATCCATCCTAAAATACAGGGTGTGAGGTGACTGCTGAGAGGCAAAACAGACAGAAAAAGGCAGAGATATGCAGAAGCAAGTTTGTTAGGAGGCAGGGCAACTGCTTTTATGCGGGGGGGGGGGGGGGGGGAGAGAGAGAGATGAGGCTTGGCCTTGTTTTTCTGTTATCTAAATTGATTCATTTATTCCCTATAAATTACAACTGTCTACATGGCAAACATTCCCATGAGCCAGGACCACAACATTCTGTGCTCCCCAATCCTGATACAATGCCATTCCTCCCCAGTGATTAAAATACCAGTCTTTACTCTCCTGGGATACTTTAAAGCTGTACACTGTGGAGGTGCCACAAAACACACCTAGGAAACCGCCTGTGCCACAGAAGCCCCGCAGAAATAAAACTCTACACTTAACCTACTAGTTTGTTATCTTTCAGAGGAATATGCCATCGAAAGACCTGCCAGCTAAACCTCTGTTTACACCCCCTCACTTACCTGCAGGGCAGCCAGCCCTAAGGCATGGCTGGGAAGATAAGGGCAGGTGGGAATGGGCAAGCACTGGCTGCTGTGAGCAGGGCTGGGGCTCGAACTCAGTTGAGAGGATTAGAGGAAGGTACGTGAAGGAAGAAATAACTCAGTAAACACCTCATTAGCACACAATTAAGAAGCAGGGGAAGCTATTTGAGGCTAATTTTGCAACTATGCCAGGTGAAAACGAAATAATGGCATTAGGTCCCCTAAGTTTTCAAGGGGTAAATGTGTCCATCATGTGATGGACATACTAAAAATGAGAGTGTAACTGAATTGGTAATTGCTGACTCCTTACTCAGATCCACTCAACAAACCCTGCCAAAATCTCAGTAAAAAATCTAGCCCAAAACATTAGATGGCAAAACCAAGTAGTTGTCTGGGGTTTTTTTCCCTATAGGAAACTTTGCTAAGACTCACAACCTATTCTAGGAATTACAGGTAGAGCAGAGAGTTACCAGTATCACCTTTCACCAGTAGTGTTGTTTTTTTGTTGGGCCCAGATGGATCCTGATATTGTTGTCTTGTAGTTAGAATCTTAGCCATTTTTTGTTAGCGTTAAAGTTAGTTAAGCCTGTTAACTATTGGTATTAGCTGAACTTCTGATACAGGGTCTTGTGTACGACCATTTTGTTATGTTCTTGGCCAGATGGTCGGCCTTGGGAGTGTTTCTTCACAAGTATCTGGGCTAATTAATAGCGGAACTTTCTGAGATGTTCTCATGGATAACGAGTGTTCTATCCTTGGGTCGTATGAGAAAAAAGACCTAATCAAGGAAAGCAAGTATTGTTGTCGTTCTTTAAAGTGAAACATCTGGAGCACATGAGCATGAGAACCTTGAGGATGCTACTAATTTACCATGTTTTGAAAGGTCTAGCCAACTTGGCAGAAAAGTGAAAATCCTGGGTGTCCTAAGCTGAACTACCTTCATTATAACATGGAAAAATCATGCCCACAGGCCAAGAAGACCCTTGCCCAGGTGAACATCCTTCCCTTGCACAGGCGCTGTAACTGAGGAGAATGACATAACAAATATTATAATCGTGTGTAAATTACTAACCAATCATTGTAACTAGGAGTGTGCTACCTTGTAACTTTCGTGTAGGAATATGATGAGGAAACCGGCATGGGGTGTGTATGATTGGTGGAAATATTCCAACGCTCACTCTGGCCAGAATAAAGTAATGTCTCCTCTCTAAACATAGTCTCTGTGTTTCAGGAGAATCGGGACTTAGACCTCTTTCACAGGTAACAATATGATCTGGGATGAGCTGCAGGCCTCTGCCACCGCAGTGCACATAGATAGGGAAGGGAGAGGTTAGATGAAATGGGGAAAAAAAACGAGGGGATAAAATGAAGCTGTCTGGTGGAAATTAATGAGGAACGTACACCTGGTGAAAGATGGACTCACATGAAATTGTGAAGTTTTTTCATACTCTTACACTCCAGATTATGCAAAAAAAATTCTTATCTTCTAAGTTTATTAAAAAAAAAAAAAAAATCAAAGCATTATTTATTCCACAGCACCCTTTCAAGCAAGGAGAAAAAAGATAAAATAGAAAAATCAGTGACTGTTCTGGTGACAGGGCTATAAGACCTTTTGGTGCTACTGTCCTCATAACCTGTAAACCCTCCAAATCTCACAAAAATATTAAAAATATCATAACAAGTTCATTTGAAATGCTCCACCAGGAAGACAAAGCCAGGGTCTCACATTTTCTAGAACCTCTAGAAACTAGTAATTTTTAAGTCTGTAAGTGTTGTTGGTCAGCATACCACACGTCTCCGTGCGCCTCTCTGGCTTATTGACATTGTGTGTTCATTTTGCCAGGGCTTGTCTTTTGTTTTGTACATACACGATACCTTTTCAAAACAAGAGCTTCCAATGGGTGACTGAGGATATGCAAGCAATAAAAGTACAGGAAACTGCAGCCACACTGTAATTTCCACCATTCCTTAATCAGGAACGGGGCCAAGAATATTTTAACATATTCAGGAAGAAGAAGAAAAAAGGAAAATAGCATGCAGAGAACAACTCTATGTTCTAAATGAAGCGGGTACGGTTACTTCATGCTGGATTTATTTCAGAACAACATAACAGCTTTCCACAAAGTGGTTTAGATGGAATTCCCAGGTGACTTGTTGTTGTATTTAAATACTGCCTGCCTAGGATTTAAATAAACAGCTTTTATATTAATTAGAAACAAATCCTCTCTATTGGAAGGTATTAACTGTTTCTAAATTGCACACATAACAGTTTCTCAGACTTTGATTCAGTTACATGCTTTTAAACTTGTCAGCCATTCATAGTCTAATATGCTATAAGTACAGTTTACAACAGCGCAATAAAATATTGATTCAACTGTTTTGACCTTTCATTGATTGGCATAACATGTAATTAAGTCAGCGTACACCTTTCCTTGGAGCAAGCGAGTCTCTCATTGCTGGTGCACCAGCCTAGGTACATATTTATAGCCTAAGCCTAGGAGAATTGTTTTACATGTGTTTTGCAGTAATACATATGCCAATTATCTCTTTGCTGGTTTCTGATTATAGTTTAATCAAAGACACTCAGTACGATGCAAGTAGGACCTGAATATAGATTGCCAGTCTCTTCACTGGCCAAGTACATTGATTTCACCAGCTGAGAGCCTGACTCAGATGCTTTGTATTACGCAGACAGCAAAATCCTTGTAAAAGGACCTGTGGCTGCCAGAAAGCACAGGAGGTGTTGTTAGATGCCTCTGATACTGGCAGTGCAAAACTCCCACTGAAGGCAGAGCAAAAGCTTCCTTCTTAAATCCACAGGGATATTTAGTAGCTCTAAAGTTGTTAGAGCCCCGGTATCAGCCTTCTCCACAAGATAACAGCCTGGTCTGGCTCCTGGGAACACCGCTCTGCTTTTCTTAGCTTTGACCCCATTAGGTAAATCCACGTTTCTTTTGTGGCTGACTAGCCGAAACAAGATGTTGTTTCTCTCGGGTTTACCTCATGCCATTCAAAAAAAGCTAAACAGATTCTCAAAATGTTTGTGATCAGATTGAATAGGCCAAATTAATCCTTTGTGCTTGCAGCCTGTTTTTCATTAATTAGTGGAAACCCAACCTGACAATACTCAATATCACAGTCACCAGACTAAGAGTGCATTGCTGAGATAAATGGAGAAGGAGGAAGACGTCAGTTCCTAGAGTTATCATCCTCCTATATAATAGCTTTCTGTTTGTTTGTTTGAATATATATGATAGTGGCAGATAATACTTTTTTTTTTTTTTCCAGAGCCTAAGATATTTCCATGAAGTCATCTAAATGAAATATACAGACCAAGAACAATTGTGGTTCTTTGGGAAATCTCTGTAGTCTTATACAAAACTCCTCTATTTTTTTGGTGCCTTCACAGACATGTTTAATTCCCAAGTGTATTTTCAGAAGCATGAGTGCACAGAACCCTTTTTCTAGGGACACCTTTTCTCTCTCAAAATGTACATTCACATGAAGTCAGCATTAGCCCAGATCTCAGCCGCTCTCGGATGAGCTCCTGCAGGTCACCACAATGAGAACTCCCATTTAGCTTTGGTTCCTTACAGCCTCTCTGCTACTACCAGAGTGGCTCTTGCAATAAACACAAGGAATGGGAATTTGAGTGTTAGGGTCAGGCAATCTAACCCCTAAATACAAGGAATACATAGAAATTGTCCAAGCAGCCAGGGATCAGGCTAGGAAAACTAAAGCCCACATAGAGTTAAATCTCTCCAGGGCCATCAAGGACAATGAAAAAAGCTTCTATAGGCATGTTTGTGACAAAAGAAAGACTAGGGAAAGTGTGGGCCCTCTCTGGAAGGAAATGGGAGACCTGGTCACCCGGGATATGAACAAGGCTGGGGTACTCAATGACTTTTTCGCCTCAGTCTTCACCAGCAAGTGCTCTAGCCACACTGCTCAAGTCACAGAAGGCAAGGGCATGGGCTGTGAGAATGAAGAACTCCCCACTGTAGGAGAAGATCAGGTTCAAGACCACCTTAGGAAGCTGAACATGCAGAATTCCGTGGGACCTGATGAGATACATCTGTGAGTCCTGATGGAACTGGTGGATAAAGTTGCCAAGCTATTGTCCATCATATTTGAGAAGTCATGGCTGTCCAGTGAAGTTCCCACTGACTGGAAAAGGGAAAACAAAGCCCCCATTTTTAAAAAGGGAAAAAAGGAAGACCCACGGAACTACAGGCTGGTCAGCCTCACCTCTGTGCCTGGCAAGATCATGGAGCAGATCCCCCTGGAAACTCTGCACATGGAAATAAGGAGGTGATTGGTGACAGCCAACATGGCTTCACTAAGGGCAAATCATGCCTGACAAATTTGGTGGCCTTCTACAATGGCGTTACAGCATTGGTGGATAAGGGAAGAACAATTGATATCATCTACCTGGACTTGTGCAGAGCATTTGACACTGTCCCACATGACGTCCTTGTCTCTAAATTGGAGAGACATGGATTTGATGGATGGACCACTCAGTGGATAAGGAACTGGCTGGATGGCCACACTCAAAGGGTTGTGGTTCAATGCCCAGTGACGACTGGCATTCCTCAGGGGTCGGTATTTAGACTGGTGCTGCTTAACATCTTTGTTGATGACATGGACAGCGGGATTGAGTGCAGCCTCAGCAAGTTTGCTGACAACACCAAGCTGTGTGGAGTGGTTGACACACTGGCAGGAAGGGATGCATCCAGAGGGACCTTGACGGCCTTGAGAAGTGGGCCCATGCAAACCTCATGAAGTTCAACAAGGCCAAGTGCAAGGTCCTGCACATGGGTTGGGGCAATCCCATGCAAAAATACAGGCTGGGCACAGAATGGATTGAGAGCAGCCCTTAGGAGAAGGGCTTGGGGGTGTTGGTGGATAAGAAGCTCAACATGAGCTGGCAAGGTGCACTCACAGCCCAGAAAGACAACTGCATTCTGGGCTGCATCAGAAGAAGTGTGGCCAGCAAGTTGAGGGATGTGACTTTGCCCCTCTACTCTGCTCTTGTGAGACCCCACCTGGAGTACTGCATCCAGCTCTGGGGCCCCCAACATAAAAAGGACATGGACCTGTTGGAGAAAGTCCAGAGGAGGGCTACAAAGATGATCAGAGGGCTGGAGCATCTCTCCTAAGAAAACAGGCTGAGAGAGTTGGGGCTGTTCAGCCTGGAGAAGAGAAGGCTCTGGGGAGACCTTATAGAGGTCTTCCAGTACCTAAAGAGGGCCTACAGGAAAGATGGACAGGGACTCTTTATCAGGAAGTGTTGTGATAGGACAAGGGGTAACAGTTTTAAACTGAAAGAGAGGAGATTTATGTTAGATATTAGGAAGAAATTCTTTACCGAAGGTGGTGAGACACCGGAATAGGTTGCCCAGAGAAGTTGTGGATGCCCCATACCTGGAAGTGTTCAAGGCCAGGCTGGATGGGGCTTTGAGCAACCTGGTCAAGTGGGAGGTGTCCCTGCCCGTGGCAGGGGGGTTGGAACTAGATGATCTTCGAGGTCCCTTCTGACCCAAACCATTCTATGGTTCTATGAATAAAATGCTACCTCAGAAGACCTCAGGAGATTCTGGTTTCCCTCCTACTCGCACTGGGTTAGTTTGTCACTTTGTCCTAAAATCCCCCAGTGGGTTGGCAGGGGATCCGAAGGATGAGGGGCACGCAGGTTAGGCAATTTGGGATACTTAGCTGCCAGATGTGTTGTAGTGCCCTTCTCACAGCTCCCTCGTGTCCTTCACTTCTTCCTCCAGCACTCAGCTCCCCTCAAAACTGCTCCAGCGCTGTGTGAATGGGAGTTGATGTCACACAGAAATGATTGCTGGAAAACAAGGAGGTGGTTATTCTCATTTAGCAGTTTCTGCTCACCTTTGTCTGGTCCTAAACTTGTGATTTCCATTGATCACAGTTCACACCCAGCATGGCGGAGGGTGGCAGGGCCATTTTCATCCCTTTAATGCAGAGGGCAGCCAAGGGTGAGATGATCCCTTTACAGCAGACCAAGCAGCTACGATACTGCTATAATTTATTCTTTGGTGATGCAAACTGCCCACACTTGGATGTAGTGGGATAACTGCTCTGTACCCACCTGCAGCAAAAACTCAACATCCTGCTCCCACTGAAGAGGTACACACCTTTCACCATTCAAATTTCAAATCACTTCAAAAAATAACTCTATATGTCTCTGGGCATATAGAGGAGTGTGTGTGGTGAGGGAAGCAGACAGCACTTTTCTCACACTTTGCAAAAGTGCTAGTATTAAATTGTGCAGAACATAAAGAAAAGTTATAGGAATATGCCTCTGAGGAATGATGACAGGAGAGAAAGAAATTATATAAGTAGGAACTGTGGACTGTCTTTGCATCTACAGGAGGGAAAGGCAAAGGGACAGAGGCTACAGCACTTCCAGCAAGATATTTTGACCACCAATACTACACCAGTTCACACAGGAGGATAACAAGGACATATTAGCAAGGTTTTGAGAAGGATAAGGAAGCCAAAAAAAAACACTCTTTCTGGAAAGCAGTGGAGGGTTCCCCATCCTCCTGTCTCTGTGTGACAGTGTGTCCTACATCTTCTCTTGTCTCTAATGTGCAGTGCAGCAAAATGTGACAGATTATGACAGAGTCACATACTCTGACTGATTAATTAAAAGCCTTCTAGATAAAGTCCATTTTGCTGTTGCCCACAGTGTCGAGAGAGCTTTAAAGATATCTGCTGAGGGTATAGGACTATTTGAGGTCTGGTAGCCTGAAGGCGGTAGAAGAAGGTAAATAAGGAGGAAGGCCTTTTCTTTTCCATGTGCTTCCATGGCTGGAGCTGGTTTGAGAATATCTTCTCTGTACTGCAGCACACAGATCTATGCTTAGGAAACACTGAAAATTGTGACCGCACCTGAATAATAAGTTACAAGCAGAAGGTTAAAGAATTGCTAAGGTGCCAGAGTTTTAAAGGGACTTCAGCCACTAAATCCTCTCCTGCAAACATGCAGGGTGCACATGTGTGTGTATGTGCACCAGACTTTACCTTTGCAAATGAACAAACCATTTGTTTAAGCAAATCCACTTGCCCTGTATCCCAGCTACTTAATTTATGAGCACAGATTTCTGGCTGACAGTTTCAGAGGATGTCACCTCTGAACTTAAGATCCAGTGGTTGCTTTTGTGTTCTCCTGATCCTGTACTCAGCCTGGAAAAAAAATAAAAATAAAAATCAAGGAGCATGTTGAAAACAGTATTTACACACTGTCTAACATCACCTTCAAAACAGAAAAAAAACCCACTCTGTATCATAGTTCTTTACTCACTGTCTGTCCTTGCTGCCAAGCTGATTGACCCGTATAAAACCAAAGAAGGGAGCTGAGCTTGCTTTGAGAGATTGCTAAGCAAGGGAAGCTGACGCATGGGCACACACTGCAACATCCCCCTGCTTCCCTACCAGCTCCAGCCTTGTGTGCCAGCGGGGGACTGAAACCGATGAGACCATTAAGCTCAAAAAGAGCATGGGATCTCATAGCTAAGTGGGGACAAGCTTAGGCAATACTTGAGCTGACCTCTCCCCCATGCAGAGTTCAGTCCCTCCAAATTAAGTCTGAGAGTCACTGATGAGGCTGGTTGAGGAAGCTGACATTGCAGGTGCAGTGTGCTCTTTGGGATGGATGAAAGAAAAGGAAGAAAAAAAGAAAGAAAATTGCATTTCACTTGTCATTTCTGATGTACAGTCTCTCCTGCTGCGAATTTGTAAGAATTCATAAACGGGGGGTGGGGAGGTATGGGTGAGTGTAAATAAACAGGGGTGGTCTGGACTGCTTTATCAGAAAACTTTTTCTGGAGAGCAAATGCAACCTGCCAGTGAGAGTATGAATACCTTGCTAGATCAGGGGGTGATACTGAACTCCCATAGCACGTTCCCTCAACACCCACATCACCCTTTGATTTATGCTTTTGGAGAACTGGTATGGGGGAATACAGTGTTTCCGACCACTTTAAGAGACAGACTGCCCCGTTGAGCTGCTACTCTAACCCCACCAACCCTTAGTCTCCTCTATCCCGCTGCTTTCAGGGCCCTCAGCCACCCCACTGTGCTTTCATTGCTCCCTTCACAGGGCAGAGGAGGACATTTGTTATGACATTATTCTTTTCAGGGGGGTGTCTGCCAGTTGCAAACTCCAGGCCACAATGCCCATGGCCAGAAGACACCAGCTAGAGCTGTCGAGCTCTCTCCAGCGCAGCTCAGGAGAGCCAGGCCCACACATTACCTGTGTAATCAGCACCTGCTATCACAGTTCCACACAGAGACAACAGCCAAATTGCTAGTGCCTGGGGCCCCGTGGTCCAACACCATTCGCAGATGATCATGTGCAGGTGGGATAAGCTGTCGTCTGGTTCACCCCTCTAAGGTTTGAGCAGAGACCTCAGCTCCAACCAGCTGTGAGAGGTAAAGAGGATCACGATGAGAATATTGCTTTTTCTAGATTTTGTCCCTTTTAAAATAAACAGACTGGCAAGAAATCTTAGAGTTCTTTCAAATGGCTCCAGAAAAAAAACCTTTCAAGTGAGGAATAATTATTAAAAAACCCCAACAAACAACAAACAAAAAACAACAAAGCAGAACAAAGCTAAAACCCAGTCTGTCTCCTTTGTAACCCTCCTCCCTTGGTAAGGAAGAGTGAAAACTTTGCTTCACTCAGAGGTTTGAAAACCAAACCCTTACAGGTTTGCAGGGTATTCCCAGCACATGGTGAACAAAAAGCAGGCTGCGGTTCCAAGCAGACCACAGAAATAATAATCAGAGCCTTCGGCCTTTCAGAGATGCTCGTGCCTGTGGCGGCATGTCACAGCTGCGCAGCTCCCCATCGCAAACATGCCGCATGCTGCCCAGGCAGCGCCACATAACGATACCTCCGTCGCGCTTCCCGGCAGCTGGGATGCCTTATTTTTCATGCCGTGTGAGCCAACTGGACAGCCAGCCCTTTTCTCATCAGCACTTTTCTCATTCTGTTTACTTCCTTGAAAATAAACAACTGTTTATCCTTTCTAAGGATCCGCTTCTCCATTAGCTGTGTTTTCCTGGGCTCTCACATTACTTCTGGACACAGTTCTGCTTACTGATGTGACGAGCACTGTGCATTACACGCCATACTTACTCCTGTTATACAGCACTTTTGTAAAGCACAATTTACCTGATTTTTTTTATAAGGGGCAGGTGTCAGCTTGCTTGACAAAATGATCTTTATTATTTAGGAGAAATTCGTCATGCTCTAAATGGGTCACTATGTGGTCAATGTGTCTGAGCCTCAATTACAAATTGAGTAATTGGGGGGTGGGGGGTGGGGGTGGCAGTGCCTCTGAAAAAAACTTCTTTAGTGGGTATTTACTTTCCTAGCTAATTTGATCCATCCTATGAACACATAAACCCAAAATCTAGGCAAGTTCTGTGGGTCAGACCCACAGCTGATGGAAAAGTGGCATCATCCATGCAGAACCACTGATTTGTGTCCCCTGGCAATGTCTTACACAAAATGAGGTAAAATGGGTTTTTTTTAAAGATATTGCAGAAAAGACTGGGAATGACCTTCTCAGCCTGACAACAAACTCTGTTTTGCTGTCATCCTTCTCAGTGAAACACCCCCATAAGACATGACACCCCACAAGAGGTTGAAAGAAGGAGACACTGTCCCAGCAGCCCAGCTGGAGACGTGCATCTGCATCTCCCTCACCTCTCTGTTGTTAACAGTACAGCTGAGATCAAGTTTCAGACTTTCTTCCCATAAGAAACATTCATCTGGCTGCTTCTCTTCTACCCAGCATCCAAGTTCAAAAATTAGAGAGAGCTGGTATGTGGAGACCTGGAGCCAGCTTACCTATGCATCGCTTCCTAGGGAACGGAGCTGAAAAGGAGCAATACAGAACAACCTCACTATACCCATATATCGAACTTCAGGCAAACTAGCAAAGCAGAAATGCCCCATGTGGCGAGCACTGCTGTCAGCCATAATTAGCGAAGGACCGCCTTATCTAAGACACCTCAGCTGATCCCACGTACTGCAGCATCACATATGAAATAGAAATCTCGTGAAGGACTTGAACACCAGGAACACGAAATATTCACCTACTGGAAACTGTCCTGAGAACCATGCAAATGGACTCACCCTGCATTTTCAAATGAAACAATTACCTGTTAGGCACTACAGACCCTGTCAAACAAGGCTGAGTTTACTGATTCTTTTACAAATAAAAGTTTTAAAAAAAAAGATGTTTGTTTTGATAATACAAAACCATTTTGCTTTAGTAAAGTTCCAAACCATAAGGAAGTGCTATTTATTCACATGAATCTACAGAAATTATAAAGTTACTATAACAGGAAAGGAATTTTGTGGTTTCTGAGTTTCTCTAAACCAAGGTCTGATCTCAGGTGTTCCCACTTGGCTACATTATGACTCAGACAAAATAAGACAAGAATGGTCAGTTACTGTCATCAAGTCAACACCACCACTTTAAATTCAGATAGAAACCAGATCTGATTCATCAGAAAGTCTACTGTGTGTTATCTCAGGGCTCTTTCTGGGACAGGAAAGTGTCAATCCTTCACAACCCTGCCTGGAGGACTTAAAGCATGTCAGCTGAAGAAGTAGGATCAAAACGACAATCAGGAGGGTGACGGGTCTTGCTGGGATGACAGGCAGGGCGTGCATGTGGAGTGAGCACATACATGTGTACTCTGTTGCCCCTAAACTCCCCGCTGTCCCCTTTCTTGTGAGCCAGCAGGGCACCAAGCCCGCTGAGAGGACTGACTTGTGCAATTTCAATGCCCTTTAGTGATGCACAAGAACAGAGCCGACAGGAGAGCAGAGGGGATGGGGCATGGCAAGGCTGCTGTTTATTTGCATAGCTGAGAAGCCCATGATTTGCTCAAACCACGTGATTCAGGGACCAGCAATTTCAGATTTTATACTGAAAATTCTTTATAGCAAGTATTCTCAGGAGGTCTCTTTTGAGGGACTGCCACGCTCTAATTACAAAGCAAAGCCATAGGTGCCTTCAAGGTCTTGCTTAGAATCATAGAAATCCCACTATAGGGCATCAGCCAGGGGAAACATCAATATGTCATCCCAGACTTGTCCCACCCCCCCCATTACTGACTCATACAGAGATTCTGTGACTTTTCCTGGCACTGTGGGGAGCAAGGTGGTAGTAACAAGTCTACAGTTACCTGGAGGCTTCCCTCAAATACAGGTCAATCGATAAGCAAAAATATTCCCCTGTTCTCAGTGGCAGCCGACAGATGGAGGTAACACAGAAATCTGCAAGGTGAGCCACTTTCCCCAGTGACACAAATCCCTGAAGTCCTGCTTCCTCGCACCACAGAATGTTCCCAAAGCTACCGTGTGAGAGAGAGCTTCCCACAAGGAAGACCCAAATTCCCCCTCAACTCCCTCCCCAAATTCCCCTACATGTCCACATCCAAATCCTTAAACCTTAACAGCTACGTTTGTGGCAATTTACAGTAAATACTGAAACGCACCTCTTGACACACAGTGTTTCATATTCAAAAGTGGCATCGACAACCTTCTCCTAGTTTAATCTTGCAAAGAAACTGTGCAAAAGTACATCATTATTTTCTGAGTTGAAGAGATTAAGAAACATCCACATGGCTTTAATGTACACAAATAAACCAACACATAAAGATAGATTTAAAAGGCAACGCCAAAAAGGAATAACAAGGACCATGTGCTTATGTTGGCTCTTTCGCTTATAAAGACATTTTTAACTTCATTTAGAAATGCCTCTCTCTCTTTCTTAATACATATGTGTGGGACGTTCAAAGAGAAGCCCTGGTTAGCAGGATCCAGTTTGCAAAGGGAGCAATTGGCAAGCAGATTTCAGAGGCCATATTCTCCTTATGAATCACTTTGTCTGCTGCAAAATTATTTCCAATGAAAAGATTTTTTTTTTTTTTAGGAGGAGAAGCACAATTAAGGTTGACCTCCTTTTCTTAAATTAAAACAGGAGTGAAATGAAGAATCTGACTCATTCCTCTAATTTTACAGGCTCAATAGTAATCTAGCTATGCTATTCATTTAGAGAAACCATTAATTTTGCTATGTGGCTGAAACTAGAAGGCCTCAGCTTTCTTTCTCTCACTTTTCCCCCCTCTTTTTGTTCTTTGTCTGTGCACCTGTTTGCACCACTTTACCATCCCATTTGAAAAACTTTGGGTAATCCTCTGGCACTAACCCTGGTGTGATAATACTTCTGTTATTCAGCAGCATAATTACAAAGGACAACACAGATAAAACATGCCTTTCACTTCTGCTGTGAATATGCCAGTTTTGCCAGTCTTCAAGGTGAATGATTTCTAAAACCTTCTGTATTTAATGTTAATCTAAATTCTTCACACCATGAAACTTCCAGCACCTTAGGGAAAATGGTTACTTTTGATACATCAAAGTGAACACTAATGGTCAAAATTTTACAGCAGCTCTCTTAGCAGCAGCATCTTCTCCAAAACACTTTGTGAATGGACCTGCTCAGAGACAGGTTAGTATTAGAACTTGCTTTGACAAAGGGAAGCTACAGCAGAAGGAAGCAAAATGCTAGGGCCAGGTAGCAAATCAGTGCCAAAGGCAGAAACAAAATCTTTAGCTGCTGCATCCTTTGGACTGGATAACATCACTAAAATTTACCAGTTGGGTGGTGTTTGCCTTCCTTCAGTATTTTTGGGAGAACTTTAACTAATCTTCCATCTGCAAGAAAGTTTGTTATCCACTAAATGTGTGGACAGATCAACAAGACAATTAAATATCGCCTAGTTCCCTGATTAGTGAAAGGGAAAGTCAGCATCTTCACACCCCTTTGCCCCTCCCCCTTTGTGCTTCAACAGGGAATGCGAAGCTTTGCTCTGGTTTGTGTCTCATAGCAGGTTTGGACTGATTTGGGCTGGTATCAAGGGGGAAGTGTCCTGATGGTTTGGGTCTCTCCTCACGAACTCCAGCCTGGCAGTCACTCGTGTTAAACCCACAGGAGCATTTGCCTGAATGTCTTATGTTGGTGCAATGGCTGAAACATGACCCAGGAAGAGTACAAAGGCTGGAAGATGACCCCAAAAGAAACCTCATTCAAAGAGGTAGGCACTCTGGAGCTCATGGAGGGCTATAGAACAAGGTGAATTACCCTGTGCTCTCTTTTCAATAGCCCAAACAAATCATCTTAGTTTAGAACCAGTTTTTTCTCCACAACATTCATATCACCACAGGATAGAAAAACGTTATTCCCTTCTGTTCCTCTGGCGTGTTGTTGTATTTTTCTCAGACTGCTGAGCTATTTGGGGCAGGACAGGTGTTCTAGAGCCATGCTTAGCCCTGGACCCACAGCTAGACACAGTGATTATACAGTGATGACAGTAGCAGAATTGACATGCAAAAGGACTGGCCTCCATTTTTTGGAAAGCATTGCACTCTCGTGCTTTAAGAGCACCTGGTAGCAACTCAGAGCAGATGCCTACATCAAGCCCTAAAACTTTCCCCACTGAATCACAAATTAGCACGCTTCTTCAGTGAATCTTTAAAGTATTTGTCATTTTTTCTGGCACCTTTGCCCAGATGTAACAACATATATTTAACCTGCTTTTACTTGTACTCAAACTTAGCCAAATGCTTGTCATCCATGCCTGGTCCTCCCTCTAACCTGGTAGCTGACAAAAAGTGCAATTTCCAGCAGCACTGACTATGGCTAATGAAACAGAGGCTGAGAACTGAGGATAACCAGTAGAGCTCCTTGACACCTGATTATCTCACCTAACAACCTCATGGACCACTGAACCAAAAGGGTGATAACAAGGGTCACAGAGAGTCCCCAGGGACAGCCCTTGCAGGACATCAGCCAGCCCAGTGCAGCCTTCTGTGATCTCCAAGACAGAAGAATAAAGTTATCAGTCAGTTCCTAGAAAGAAGTCAACCATGTCATGTGGTCCAAGTCACCAGGGAGAGCTTTGTGTATTCTCAAGATCATCTTCCAAACCACCAGACATTACCCTGTCGCCCAGAGATACCCAATAAGGCCTAAGGAAAAGAAGGACAACTTCAGTCAGTCCTTCACAAACTTCTCAACAGTCTTTTTAGCCAAAATAGGAAAATTGTTATACAGGAATGAAGATTAGCCACATCGTCAGCATGTAAGACAAAACAGAGGGAAAGATTAACCTCTCCAGCTATGGGTTTTGCTCTACACAGCCTGTCCCAGCATCTTGGGTTGCTCTGTGACAACATTTAGCCTAAACCTAGCTACATGCAATGGAGAATGGATCTCCACATATTCTTTATAATACTTGCAGAAAGGCAGTGATCATTTCCAATTCCTGTCATTTTCTGCCTGAAGAAACATGGTATTTCCTCACAATGACAGCTGCTTGGCACCAGCTAATCTGGTTTAACCAAGCTGTCCAATGTTCAGATCAAATCTACTGATCAAGAGGTTTTGGGATGATAGGTATGGATAAAAAATAAAATTTTCTGTCCATGCAGCTACTGAACAATATTTAAAGCATGCTTCTGAGCCTTTCAATCAATGCTGATATAACTGGTTATGGTGATACCCTCTCCTCCAAAACAAGCAGTTGTCAGTCCTGTGTACGCAATATGAGCTGAGGGCTCAAAAAATAGAAGAGCAAAATCTTTGTGGAGATGGTAAGAAGCCTTCTCTGACTCAATACACTCAGAAGACAAAGAGGATGCCTGGAGACCCTTCAGTGAGAGCTGAAAACAAAAAATCTTCATATAGTAGTCCTGAGTAATCTCCAGGGTGCTCCCCTAGAGCTGTCTGAGGTAACTCATTTGTCATTAGTTGACCAAGATAGACAGCCTGTAAGATCATACAACCTGTTGAAGCCATAGTCTGGAGTGATAGGCCATCATAATAGATAAAATGTTAATTTGTCCCACTTTCACATTGACCATGAGATTGAGAATGAGTTTCAATGTCTGAATCAAGACAGAATACCTAGGTTTGCAGCTTAGCGTCCACAAAATCTTGAAATGCATCAAAAAATTATCCTGAAGGGAACACAAACAGCCTGTGTTCATACCAATTCAGTGAGGACCCTCTAAGGTCAAGCATGAATAACATCTTCTGCACAAAGGCAATAGAGAAACTAAGAGAATTCTATGTACACGGGTTCCTCAGGTGAAGGACGTCGTTTATTTTGTGGATAGGCATATTTTTAAAGATTTATCTTAATAAGGGTAATTTTCTAACAGTTTGGCTGCTCATCAGAATCTCGTCAGGATAGAAATTGGGCAAAAATCCTTCTAGAACAGACCTTATTGTGAAAGATCTTTCATTCCATGGTCCTAGCCAGCTGGAAACACTGTGAATAGCCTCTTCAATGATATTTCAGTCTCCTGCTTTTGGACCCAGCTGAAACCAGGAAGTGCAGCGAAACCATAAATACCATTAAAAGACAGAGAGGGAGAAAGATTAACCAGATTTTGGCCAGCCTCCAAAACTCTGCGTTTCAGTTTGGGGCAAAGGTTCAGGCTGGTTTTCCCAGATCAGTTCGTCCACCTTAGTTATTTCCCGCTTTTACATCATATAAAGTGCATTTGCCTATCTTTCACTCCCTCGTACATCAGGTGCTGCTCAGACTCCTTATACATCAGGCAATGTGTGTGCAAAAAGAGCAAGAGGACTGAAATCATGGCAAGACTCCACAGCTAATTTGGGATCAGAAAAAGTGGGCGGGAGAAGCTGATTCCAGCTGCAAGGGGTTATATGGAAATATCCCTCTCCATTTTTCAAAGTCCGGTCCCACGTAGCACTTTTGTTCATTAATTAGAAATTATAATATTTATTATTGATTACAAGTGAATAGAGAAATTCATTGCATATTGCTGCTGAGTTTAAAAAAAAAAAAACGAAAAAACAAAAACATAAGACCCTTTGGGTTTTGTTCTGCTTGTCAATGGGGAGAAGGGAGAGTAGGGGTCCATCCCCGCTCACCCAGTCTTGTGTCTCGAGAGTCAGGCACATGATAGGAGTCAGAAGGAGCAAGGAAGAAGGGGTGCTTACACCTTAGCCTCCTGGATTTTAACATAGCTATTCAAATACTTACTGAACACAAATGCAAGTACTCTCCTGAGTAGACACTGGTGTCAGCTCCTAAGTTTAGAGACCAATTCTTTTCAGGTGCTGAGCAGCTCCTGCAAGGACAGAGTGCCTTCAGCAGCCAGACTCAAACTGCAGCGGGAGGCATTGCCACAATATTTGAAATTGTCTTGTAAGATCATCTGTATGGGATAAACTGGCTACACTACAGCCCAAAGGGCTCCTGTTAAAGTGTGGTCACAGATGCTGAACAGCCCCCAAGCCACTGCTGAAAGAATACAGAGTAGAGAGACACATCCCGAATAGCCAATGCAACATCAACAAAAATAGCAGGTAGAAAACAGCATATGATTTTTTTCAGAAATGATTTTCAGGCAAATACATTTACTTTTCCTTTGGGGGGGGGGGGGGGCGAGGGAGCGGGAAGCGAGCTCCACGTCCTTTAGAAACAGTGCTGGTATTATTCACGCTGCCAACCAAACCACTTAAGCTACAGAACCTTTGCAGTACCACAAGTGTAATACAAAAAACAACCAAAACCCACTTACTTCCTTTTTTTCCCCCCTGAGTATTGACATTCTTGTGCAGTATTAGGAGAGCTAATTTAGCTTCCAGTTCTAAGAATTTTTGAATCTATAGCCAGTAATTATTTGCATTCAGGGGTACAAAAGAGGAAAACAAAGCCCACAAATTCTAGCACATTCATGTGGGATTGGGAGTTGAATTAGGATCCTCACACCCCATTGAATTATCGGCCCCCCTATTAGAGCCTTATTAAAATGGTAATGATTATAATGCCAGTCATAGGCAGGCTGTCGCACCTGTCAAAAAAAATACCCCGATTATCCTGTTCATTCAACTGTCTGGCACTCAAATCCGTGTCTCAGGTTTACTATTCTGTGAAGTTTTTCTTTTTCTTTCTTTTTTTCCTTTTTATGAGGAAAAAGAAAAGATACAAGAACAAACACTTCCACAAAGGTGATAAAAAATCCCCTCTAATTTAGCACGTCTACTACCCATGTGGTGTTACGGTATCTAGGACAGCAATCCGAGGAAATAGATACTATTTCACTGGATTTCTCTATAGTGAGGAAGAATACAGAGGGCTACACTAAAATCTCTTTATAAAAAGGAACGTGGGTTTTTAAGAACAAAAAGAACAATTGTCCCTCCTCTTTCCACACATACACACACCATTTCTACACACAGCCAGGATTATGTTACTCAGAGCAGTAAAGTCTTTCTTCACGTACAAAATAAACACCTCAGAGGGTTTAAAGGGACAGTCCTCAAAAGACCAACATTAGGCTATGTCTACAAGCTTTACTACTGAAGAAATTGTATTCAGTCATTTTTTCCTTTAAAATCAGTGAAAATATAATTCAAACTAAGCAGCACGGATCTAGGGTCTAATCCCGAACATACATTTAGTAAACAGGCACTGAAGCTTGGAGAGCTCAACCCGCTTTCAATCTTAAATCCTGCAGGGATTATTCCAATTGCTGTTGTTAACAGCAAGAACAACAATAATTTTAATAATAATGAAAAGACACATAGATACTTGGCTTCCCCCAAAGTAGAAAACAAGTAGAAACAGCACACGTGGGTTCCTGAGAATTTTAACTGGTAATCAGATGGAGAGAAGATTAAATATTTTCCACCTATTCAAAAGATGCCTTTCACCTTTCCTCTACCCCAGTTCTATGAGTTTGTCAAATACCACGGTATAAAAGAATGTCAGTGGAAGAGCATTTAGGGGATGAATGCCTTCAATAGCATCTGAGACAGATGCTGTGTCACTAAGTGCCCTGGACCCTTTTGGGAAGTGGAGCGACCAACAAAAGACCGGTTGGGTTCTGTTTGTTTTGGTTTGTTCCAGAAAAAACATTTTTGATGAAACACACCAAAAAAAAAAAAAAAAGCTAGGGTTTTCTTAGCTTTGGGAATAAAGAAATGTGTAAGAATTGCACTTAGCAGGCGTCAGCTCCTGAGCGCACGAAGCACTAGATTTGACCCTGTTTTCATTGAAGTAAGCAGAAAAAAATCCCTTTATTTTAGAAGCTCACCTATTAACTTGCATAATGATTCTCGCTTTAAGATGATAGCAATTGTAGCCAGGCTTCAGTGGAAACAACACCTAAATGTCATTATTATTTTTAAGCCATTCATTATGTTTCTAAATATATTTTTTTCTGAGCTCACAACAGCTCAGAGAATATTTCTTAAGGTGAAAGGGAAGAGAATTTGGCAGGATGTTGTAGTGAAAAACAAGAAGTGACCATAGAATTGTGGTCAATAAATGAGTGAGCAAACAGTGTGCAGCTGCTACCTATAACCTCTTTTGTCTGAACACACACGTTTATTTTTGGATCTGATGCTCCTCAATATTCTGTTTGCTACTATTTTGGATGATAAATACTTAATAGTAGGGATGGATGCTGTTTGTTCAAGTTCCTGCAACAGGAGCACTGTGCCTTAAAGACAACTTTGGGTTCTTTAATGATGCAGTGATTACTTTTTTTAAAACTCCAGTTATCTCCATGTGAGTAGAGCTGTGCCAAGCCTGAGCACTTTCAGAAATCCTGTCCATAAGGAATCACAATCACTTAACCCAAAATCCCTCAGTGCCCACACAGACATGTCTGAACAATGTCATTGAACAATGAGAAATAAGCAGCCTAAACACATTTCCATTCTCCACTTCTAAGTTCAGGGGGCAAACAGAAGGCTGAAACAGTCTTTGGATCAAAGTCAAGGAGCTTCAAGGTTGCCTGAGCTTTTGCAAAGGGTTAAGGATGCTCTGAGCCCATACCACTAACCTCGCAGCACATGCTGCCCTGACTCTGCTGCCTACTTGCTTTTTCTTGCCTCTGCCAGCTCAGAGCTCCCCCCTCCATCTCCTCACTGTCCAAATTGCTGGAATGAAGATCCTCACTCCTTCATGCTGTCCTCAGGAGAGCTGCAGCATTCAAACTGACAGTAGGGAGCTGCAAGCTCTTGACCAAATGAGAGAGGCCATAGAGGCTGGTGAGAGTGGGGCGGGATGGATGCAGGTGCTGCATGATTGTATTTCTGCAGGTGGAGAGGTGAGGAGCAGCTGAGGCAGTGGAACCACAAGCTGTTTCCCCAACGCAGGGCAGGCAGAGAGCCCCGGCGTGAGAGAAGACAACGGAAAATGAGAAAGGAGGGAACAGGGTGCACCTCATCTCAGAAGCTTCAACCAAACACCTGCAACAAAATTCAGCAAACTAACTTCTGAAAGCATTATTGAGAGAAAGCCAGAACTGATAAAACACTACCATAGAAATGGTGACAAACAGCTCCACTGAGAAGGGTCTCGAGATCATGTCACCGACAGCTCACTCGCCCAGAATTTGCCTGCAAGCAATCAGAATGTGAATATTTGAGGAGATGCCCTAGGTTGCATCCTCCTCTTTCAGTCATTTCCCTGCTTGAATTTCACCAACACTCATGTGGTTCTGTGGCTTTTCATTTTGAGTGAATGAGTGTTGCTACCCTTGTTGATGTGGTAGCTAGAGAAACAATCCATTCCTTCAAAAAAATCCTCAACCAGAAACAGGCCACCTACCCATTATTAACCGGGGTTACCAGTTAAAAACGTATGAAGGGAATCACATGAATGGAGGGCAGTGTGCATGTTTTATTAGTTTGAACAACAAGGGAATAGATGGATGAAAGATAAGGTAATGATTTGTGACAGGGGTCCAAAATTTGATTTCAACAATTAAATTACCCTTCTAAGAGATCCCCAAGGAAATCTATTAAAATACCATCTTCCCCCATCCCCAAAGTATACAAAAGCTGCCTAGTAACTGTCCAGTATCACTTCCTTTGTGACATGTTGGATGATTCCCAAGACAAAAACCATATGCTGTCCGATGAATGGTAGAGCAATCAACAAGGAAAGTCTATTCTTTAAGTTACTTGCCCTAAAAAAAAAAAAAAAAAAAAAAGAGAGAGAGAGAGAAACTAACTGCTATGTAATAAAGTTGCACCAGAAATACAGGGTTTGGGTTTGCTCACTCAGTTTTTCACTGGATAATCAGAGTTACTCCCAAGTCAGAAAAAGCAAGATCACATCCCTAGAAACTGTGAGGGGAATTGCACTTTGAGGCCATAAAGCTCTGCACCAAACATGATCCCCCGCGTTCAGAGGAGCATGCAGCAGTGAAAACTGGGTTGGCTCATGTTTGATTAAGATATTAGTCCTTTTATCAGTTCCCTGGGATTGTTTTTGAAGCCCAAGCTTTCTCTCTTACCACCACTCTCTAGCTGTCTTACAGTGATGTTGTTCCCACAGTTACCCCTACTGCATTAATATTGCTATTTGAACCCAGGAGGTCCAGTTGTGAAGCATGGAAGAGATTTCAACAAAAGAAGGTAGAATAAACTTCTGCACCATGATAAAGGTAAGGGAGATTTTAATTTGAGTAAACATAGGTATAAATTTTGGGCCTAAAAATAACACTTGCAGCCAAATGTGGAATGCAAAGCAAGACATTGAGCAATACAGGACTTAGGTTCTTATGTACCTACGTCACATCTCAGATGCCAAATTTATTCACCACTGAATAATGTATCTGGTGATGACAAGAAAAGACACCGTGGTGCAGATGTGGTACTTTGAAATATCAGCATGGTATCTGATACTGGAAATAAGTATCATGTACTGATGTGGTCAGTATCAGGGACAAAATGTGTCCTCAGCCCGTTGCTCAATATAGTTCAAAATACTTCCCTACATGTTATTTTTGATGTTTTCTCTGCTTTCATTCTAAATTATGGGGTTTTTTTAAATAATTTTCAGTCATAGACTCTATGTAGTGACTCTCTATGTTCAGATGAGATTTTGGAAGCTATGAAGAAAAAAATTTTTTAATGAGAAATCTCCGCTTTGGGGGGCAAGCACACCCCTCAGTCTACTGCTTTGTCCACATGCATACCCCAAATCCACAAATTCAGGCATTCACATAACTTTCACTGTATTTCTCTTTCCGAATAACCAAAACTCATCACAATGTGTGGAATTTTAAGCAAATGACCGGTTTGTGTTTAGGCCAACACATTCATTTAAGTTTTTGCAGGACCTGGACTTGTGAGATGTGGTATCCTGGAGAGGGCTACATGAAATTCAGAGGGAAGCTTTGGGAAGAGCACCAGAGTGCTTTTACTACCCAGCCTGGCACATTTTCAATTCCAAGGCCTTCAAGTCCATGCAGCTAATCAAAAATCTCATAAAACTGCTGCAAAATTCAACAACAAAAAGGCATTTTTATATACCATGATTTCCCTTCTCTTAGGGAAAATTTCCAACTTTTAAAAAAACTAAAGACATTTCAGAGGCTGTTATTTATATATTTTACAGATACAGTTTTCCCTCTATATTATTATTTATGATACTGAAGCCAAAACCCCAGATCTGAACAACAGCTCAAACCCTTCTTCAGTCTGGCCCCAAGTCTAGTTAGCATTCAGTTCAGAATATCCTGCTTTGACTGTGAAAAGGAGCAGTTACCTCTTTCATAAGCTGCTTTAGAGAGGAAAAAAAAAAAAAAAAGGAAGAAAAGAAAAAAGACAAATTCTGTCCTTGAAAAGCTTGAATAGTTGCATACCATTATGACCCTGGTAGGAGCGACTGGGGCAAGTACCTGAAAACATATTGAGACCAAACCCCCATGTGATTTACCAAAGTCAGGATTTTGCTCCATTGCTCCACAAGACACATCTGCCCTTGAGTTCTGCAAAGCCGCTGCCTAACCCCAGGGACAGGTGTGTTCCCTGTGCTTGTATTTCTAAGGATCCCAAAAGATGCTGTGTTGAGCATGGGCATGCCCATTTAAGTCTCAGCGGCTGAAGGGCACTTACATTACACCTAAACCTGCTGAGATTCCTTCTTGTGCTGTTCTCCTGCTTATCTTGTCTGCAAAACTTGACAATCAGTGCTCCCTGTGCCCATCTACCAGATCAGTCACATGCAAAATGCAGCAAGGGGGTATTTCTACCCTATATGATTCCCCACTTATCTTTTGTGGTTTCCATTCCTGCCTGCCTTTGTCTCCTCAGTCTTCCTTACACGCCTTCAGCACCTAACTTGGGGCTGTGGATGCTCCTGGATGATGAATACTCTGGGCCCTTGAAGGTGCAAGGTACAGTTTATGGACGTAGCTGTGAGTCCTTCACTCAACAAATCTCTGCATGGGGGCTTGCTGTAGCTGGGACTTTGACTTCAAGGTATTTATTTTACTATGCTTCATAAAGATTTTACTGCTGGTGATGACTCACCCAACAGTTATACATGGTAATTACTAGGACAATTGGAACTCAAGGTTTTCAGGCAAGAGTTTGACTCCTTGCAGTTGACCACACATGAATGAAATCAGTGGGATTATTCCAGCCTAGTTGCAAAGTAAAACTAGATCAGGCTCATTAATTTATACCCAAACTTTAAACAGCGCTGAAGCATATTGCAGGTAGTTGTTTTCTGAGTATTCCTGCTTTACACCACGGGAGGCAAGAAGAAACACCTGCCCTGTTGCAGTATCAGTTGGGTGTAACTATACCGAAATCAAGGGAGAAACAAACAATAGATAACCAGGAATTACGTACAGCCTGCTTTTCAGACTTAGTCCTTT
>NW_009648953.1:2584042-2590474 GCF_000708025.1 Charadrius vociferus
ATTAGTGGTTTGTGATTGTTTTTGAATGGCAATGATAGCATAAAACAAGGCCTGAAAACGTTCACAGTATTTTCCGTTGCCTTTGATGGTGGAGACAGCTGTAGATCTACACCCAAAACATTTGTCTGGAAATGTGTTTGATTGGCATGCAATACTACTTGGTACTTTTATAACAGTCTGAGCCATATAGTGGATACTGTCCTCTTGGGGAAAAAAGAAAAAAAAAAGAGTAAAGCAGGTAATCGTTTTTTTCATTCAGATTATTGTGGCAGGCAACAAGAGAACTCTCTAGTCGATACATAGCGGACAGCGGAATAGGAGGCTATTTCTAGGTGCTTGTACTGAAAAGCATCTTTTGCTATGATTGTGGTCTATGACAAACTTAATCTTGCAGTGACAGACCAACAAAAAAAAATCACCTTTGCCTTTCTTATGAACACTCTTTGTCCCTTTGTAACTGGCTGGCTAAAATGCCTATGAAGAGGCTGTAGGATACTTACTTTCCAAATGATCCTAAAATCAAATCCTTTTGACTAGGATTCAGCCTCAGGTGAAATTAACACAATGTAAAGCCCATGAAACAGCACCCGGTAAGGAAGAGGCGGAAACGCCCAGTAAGCTCTCTGCCATGTGCTGAGCAAACATCTGATGGCACTGTTATGCACTTCGGTCACAGTGCACCATTTCCACATCACCCAAAGTGGAGCATTTGGAGGATGCTTTGGGTGTATTGAGCATGTCTGGACAGTAGCCAGTACACAAAAAACGAATGTCTGCTTTGCCTGGCATTCAAGCGGCAGCGTTCAGCCCAGTCGCTTCAGATGTAAGGAAGAGCACAACACTGTAAACGTAACAGACCAAAATAAACCAGAACACACGCGCTTTAGGTTTGATTCTCATCTCTGACCTTTACGGTGTGAGCCTTGTAGTGACTACATCTTCAGGTCTCAGGTTTTCAGGTGTAAAACATCCGTTCCGTTTGGCACAACAGGGGCCAAATGCTAACCTAATACAAATGACAAGCAGCAGGTGCACGCTTCCAGTGAGCCTTTTGCCAGTCATCTTTCCAGTAACCAGGAGGAAATGCTGGTTGTTCCCATGAATGGAAGGAGGAGACAGGGTCTGGGGAGCTCGCACAGGGTGACCCTGTCCCTGCACCTCCCAGAGCCCAGCGACACAAGAGCTGCCTGTGCCTCCCCACAAAGCCAAGGGACCGTTTCCAAATCTGTGAGCCAAAAGTGTGATTACAGTTTTTTGGACACACCTCCGTTTCCCCAGTTGCTCCTTTCTACACCTCTTGTTCCAGCAGCAATCTCATTGTCTCTTATCTCCCCTCCACAGGATCTTTTCTTGTTTTAGACAGAGCGACATCGGGTTTTATTTCCTCTTCTTTCCCTCCACCCAGCCCCCTCGTCCCAACCCACCCCCCCCAACCACCATTCTGTGTATTTGCAACAAAAGTGTAAACTTCAGAAACTATTTGTATTTCACAGGCATTCACACATCATGCCAAAACGATGGCCCAAAAGTTTGGCGGGTAATCTCAACCCCAGAATTCGTGAGCTGATGATGAATGGCTGTGAAGCCTTTGTGATTGCTCAGGCTCCATTGTGGCTGGAACAATGGAGGAGGACACAAGTCTGGCTCAGGAGAGCAACGGATAAAACTGTTGGGGAGAATGGCGGGATCCTTCCGACATGACCACTTGTTGACATTGAAAGGATTCAAAAACAAGTGAGCAGAAACAGAAACGATTCTGTTCGGCGAGGCTATTAGTTGCAACGTGTGGCAGTGGAGCGGTCACTCCTGATGTGTTTCCTCGCTAATGAGCCCTGAATGCCCTATTAAACTGGGATGCTATAGGCCCAGCGCCACTGGGGCAATGCTATGCATGAACGACTCCCCCAGCACCTATTGGCTGCCTGCTTGAAGGAAGCAACTGGCAACACTCAGATTTAAACGGGGCTGACAGTACAGTTAAATGATCATTAATTAGAGTTGCTGAACAGATAGGGACTCAAAGCAATTCTTAATGACAAGATAACAGTCTAGCATTACTCAGCTTTGAGCAAGCTCAAGCTTGCACCCCATCTCGGTCTTTGTACTGTACAGACGGGTGTCAAATTGATTTTGGTTTCATTCATGTATTAGAAACCATAAGAAATCCTGACTGTGTGTGTTGAGGCAGTACTAGAGAATTTTTTATGCAAATATGAAAATAACCCTGTGTCAAAAATAGATTTTATGCAGAAAAGCTCACATTAGAAAAAGGAAAAGGAAAAGGGAACAGTAGAAAGAATCACACCCCTACTAACGTGTCTGGAAACAAATCCATAAGGAAGCCACCACTCACCATTTTATGTGCTCTTTCATCAGCCTCTCTTCCCAGTACTTAACATGCTCTATTCATTCAACCTTACTCCAACCTTACAACTCAAACCCCTGGTTTGATTGATCACTGAATACTTATCTGGGAAAATAAGAGGATGCAGCATTAGTAGTATGCAAGTATCAAGCATTAGTAGCAAAAAGTCAGAAGGAGAAATGAACTCTCTGGCTTGAGGGCATCATCCCCATCCACCGGCTTGGGAAGAGCCTTTCCCCAAGAGCACATTATCTCCTAATCATCAGCGTCTGGGCTGGTTGCATCAGTCTGTGAAACAACACGTACGGCCCCTTCTTGCAACAGGATATTGGATTAGCACGAGCCTGATTTCCTACAAGAAATCCTGTTCACTGAAGACTATTGTTGACTATATATTCTTACAGTGCTCCATAAATGCTTCGTAAATACACAGCACAGTTCCTAAAGGCCTACAGGCCTTGTACAAGTTCTCCCACCAGGGCCTGAAGTGGTGAAAAAAACAATGTATATTTGCAACTAGAACAGTGAAGATCAAAGTATTTGGTAGGGTATTTTTATTTGGCATTAGGGGTTTGTTATTATTTATTCTTAAACTGTGGAAAGTATACTGCAATAACCACTTTAGCTCCACAATTGGTTATGTAGCAGTGTATGTATACACATGACACAGTGAACTAAGAATAATTTCTTGAATAAAATGTAAGATTACATAAACTTAATAGCAATTATTCTGAAACTTCTTATAAATCTTTTTGCACACTTTTAAGAACAAAGATATTGTAGAGAGGGAGGTAGATCATGGCTACGATGAGAGAGATTGTTGCATATTGTTGAGAAACTCACTTTAGCAATTATTCATAGAATTACAGAATCATCTAGGTTGGAAGGGACTCTTAAGATCATATTTTATGTTAAATTCTGCAATACGATGCATACAGTATAACATGATTATATTACATGACTCTTAAAATATTTCCATATAGCATCTAATACAAGAGGGCCGCGATCCAGAGGGTTTCTGAGTCATCACTGAATGCAGTTGCCAAGTAAACAAATTTTTGCTTTCATCTCTTCCCTCCTCATCTCTGTTCAAGGGAGTAGCCTTTTTAAAGGAAATAATAATGTCATGCTATCATATCATCTAAGAAACGTGTCATTGTTCTTATCTGCTTTTAATTTTTTTATGGTAGATTTTCTCTGTTATCTTTTTTCTTATGTTCTTTGCAAATGAGGCAGTGAAAGCTTAAGTGAAGAGAGAAGGATCCGCTGCTCTAAATGAATGATCTTATGATGTGGGCCATATCAGTGACTAGCGTTGTATCAATTATAGACTGCCAGTGCTAGCGCCATACAGCCACTAGCTGCTTCACATGCAGGCTCTGCGTGTGTGCACATGTGTGCATGCACATGCATATGCATCTTTGTAAGCTTTATTGTTAGGAGGGATGTGTCAGTAAAGGGAAAAAACAGCAGGAAAAGGAAAAAAAACCCAGATACGGAAAACTTAGGCATTTAGTTTCATCACAAAGCTATTTTCCTTGTAATCTCTTAATATGGGCACAATAATCATGTAGGTATTAATATCCAAGGTATTAATTTCTCTGAAGGGAAAGGAGCTAAATGCCAGTCAGGCCTGGGATTATGGGAGGAATCCGGTTTTCCTTTTGGCAGCAGGGCAGCAAGCGTTGCTCCACAATTACTGCAAAGGTACAAAACTACTTGTGAAATGGCATATCGCTTAACAGGTTCCAAATCTTGCTTTCTAAGTATAAAATTTCCCAAGCTAAAGAGGAACCAGAAAGGTGACAATGCAAAGGTTAGTATTACTTTTCTCCCCTTCTTCCCCCAAGAGTGCAGCCAGCATCCCTTCCAGCACACCCAGGCTTGGCTGTAGAGGGTGATGGACTTACATGTTTTGATCCATTAAATGCTGGCCCAGGGCATGGCAAAACCCACTCTGACACCATGAGGTTGGGGGTCTATTTTACATGAGCAGCAGGCGGTCAGCCTCTTTGTCTGGCAGGAAAGGCAGCCTATCTACATCGAATTCCAACACCGAGACTCTCAATCAAATCTGAATTTTCAGATGTCCCAAGAAAATCTGTTCATCAGTTTCTGACTTCTAGGCATTAAAAATAGCCTCAGATAGTAAATCTCAAAATTGGTTGACCCTGTCGTAACTAAAAACACTTTTTTTTTTTTTTTTAAATGAACAAATTTTAGGCATCTCCCTGGAACTGTGAAATAACAGGGTTGATTGACAAAGTGAAAACGTAACTCAAAACTTTGCATTCTTCTAGAGAGACTCACTGGTTTCACAATTCCCTGGAGTTTTCCATGACATATTCTGTGGGGCTTTCCACACGGCAGGTGAAAACATGAGGAGACCCTGTAAGAAACATGCGGGGAGGGAGACACATAGATACGGATTCAGCTGTTAGGGGTTTTATTGCTATTTAAAACTGTTACAGAAACTGAAAGACAACTGTGCCGCTGGACACTTGCCTCAGAGAATTTGCAAATCAGCTTGTTGTGGTAATATTTGTATAATAATCCCTATTTTACTTTTCCAGTTCAGACCTCGATCATGCAGGTGGTTGCTGCGATGTCCAGAGGTCCCAGCTGAGAGGGGCCCCAGGATGCCGGGCGCAGTATGAACATATAGGCTTTGTTATGTTAAAGCCCACACAATAATTACATCCTGCTCTTGGTAAAGGGACCATTGAAGAGGAGTATTGTGCATTTGCTATTGTCTCTCCCTGCTTTGATGCCTGGGCTGAACTCTCATTAGGCCTAATTGGACGCTTGCAATGTGCCCTCAGTGGAGGATATACCTGTGCGTTCCCTGTGCTCGAGGACTGCCTGGGGAATGGGATGTCTCCTTAGGGGAGATTTTGGGGCCACGCTGTGCTGGTCGGCTGAAGATCTCCAAGGGACAGCACCACCAGACCATGGCCGACTCAGCCCGCAGGAGCAGTGGCAGGGCCACAGCAGGGCTGCGTCAGGGCTGAGACCTCAGCCCCAGCGAGGCAGAGCACTGAAACACCCCAGGACCCCCCCCCCCTTGCCCGGTCTGGAGTAGGGGAGGGATGCCTGGCCTGAGCACAGTTTGTCCCAGTGGGTTTATTTCCTTCATGTTTTGTAAAGCAGCGTTACAGCTTTCAGGTTGGACTACGCTTCATCTGTGGCACACAGACCCCTGTCAGGCTGGGTTTATCGATAGCACAAACAAACCAACCCTGCTCTTTGGCGTATGCTGGGGTCTGTTTTAGTTATTAAACAGCAGAAAAAATAACATCACATTTAAGGCAAGTTGGGCGGCAACGCGTGGCCAGCCGCCTTACCCACCCAGCGTATTTGGTGGATATCTCTCCTCTGTTGACAGAAACCTCAGTGTTCATTTAAACGCCATCTGAAATGTGAACCAAAACAAAAGCAAAACCCACTTTTGTCGGGGAATATTCAAAGGAATGTCATGTCAGCAAAGTTTCAATGAAAGCGAGGAGCATTCAGATGCATAAAACTATAATGTCTCCAGTCCCAGATACTTCTGTACCATATGGCCAGAGAGAAGCAGATGGGCCGGGTCACAGCGGGGGAAGAGAGGGAGAGACTCGGGATTGTTATCTGACCCAGTGGGCCAACACTAACAGACTGTCCCCAGTGACCGGGCTATTATTATCAGAAAGAGCTGATAAGAATGTGATCCTCACATTTATTTGCCCTCAGGTAGTTCTCACATGTGACGCCTGATCAAAATGACCTTTTTGTTTTTTTGCAGATGTTTATTTTGGGTCCGGAACGTTTGACTCACAAAGAAGCAGCAGACGGCACTGCACTTGTCTTTTACTGATTTTAGGTGCAGGTTATTCCTATTTGTTTACTTGCTTAAAGTTCAGAAAGTGGCTTGTCTAAACAAGATAAATTCAACAACAAATAATGCAAAATGATTTTTATTTTTTAAAATTATTATTATTGCTGTTACATGGCAGTGTAAACATTAGCCCAGCAAAAATAAAACAGAACAGCGGGGTTCTGTCAGAGAAATCCTGGGATGTCTGATATGA
>NW_009648953.1:2590488-2598080 GCF_000708025.1 Charadrius vociferus
TCTCAGTTAGCTGCCCTGTATTAGCAATAAAAAAAGTTCCCCAAACTATTAGAATGCAAGGCATAGTTACTTAAACACTACATTTAAAGAGTTTTGGGGGTATTATTACATGACAAAAAGGGTACAGAGTTGGGGACAGAAGTCAGCTATTTCTGGTTGTGATTCAAAGATGCTAAATATTTCACCGGAGTTGCAGAATGGACGCGTTAAGGGTAGTTACAGTGCAGGTTTTATTTGTGAGTAGAGGTTTCTGTGATGACTTTTATGGCTCTTCCTCTCAAGCATCTTATAGTCCCCATTTGATGTCCGCCCGAAGGGGTAAGTACCATTATCCTCAACTTTGCATCTAGGAGACCACAGCAGAGGAGAGCTCAGCGCCTGCCTGTGGTACAAAGCTCCTGGCCTCTGGGATCCTGCCAGCAGCCTCCCCAAATCACACAACCAGCCTTGCTCCCATTGCTGAAAAAGTACCATGACCACAAGGGACTGATGGTCTTGCCAGAGTTAGGTCCCCCTGTCCTTTCAATAGTGGGCTTTGGACGGCACCGTGAGACACCCAGCATGCCCGATGGAGCAGTGGGCTTCATGAAGTCTCCAAATCTCCTTCAGCAACTGGGCTGAAACCAATCTCACTTTACACAGACCAACCAACAGCCATCAGGCAGTCACAGCTTTTGGTGAGGAGTGACCTTGGCAGCCTCAGATTGGTTACCTGGAGATGAAAAACACCCTGAATGGTCCCGGTCCTCTGAGACACTGCTGCAAACAGGTAACACATGGAGCAAAACTGCAACTGCGTAGGCAGGGGCCATAGCACATTGCCCAAGCAACAGCCCCCTAACTGGTTCCTTTTTGCCCTCTGATAGCTCTAAAAAAAGGAGAGATTAAATTGACCCTAACAAAAGATACGAGAAACTGAAGCATGTCCACTGCCCACTTTCATCTACTGGGCCGAGATGATAGGGAAAGCTTGTCCTTTCCCATTTGGGGAAGCCAGTACCAGCGATCAGCAGCCACCCACAGTGCTGCTTTTATAATAGAATTATCACAGAATTCTGCAGGGCCGCAGGTGGGATTAGCCCGTGTGTTGGCACAGGGGGGTGAAGAGCATCCCTACCTCCCTCCCTTGATCCCAGCCCCACTGTGCCATGCTCCCAGAAACAGTTATGACCTGAGAATGAAACGTTTATTTTTAATGGCTGAAAAAGTTCATATTTTGAGTCTCTCTTCCTACACAAAATAAAGATTAACAAAATGATGGTGTCACTGCTTGGTATCTCCAGCCAGCTGGAATGTTTACCAAGGTTTCTTTTGCCCAAGACTGAAAGCTGGCGTTCCTTTTCGGGGAGTTATTTCATAGCTGTCACACTTGGATAAACAATAGGCAGAGACGGAGAAGTCAATTTTACAACAATGATGCCATTTGCTCATCCCGTTCTAAGCTATTTTGTAAAAGGAAGATTTTGCTGACCAGACATTGCCGTTTGACCTTAAGCACAATTAACTAGTTACGCTGGGCTGCAAAAGCAGGAAAGCTCTGTGTCCAGAATCTCCAAACCTTATTAAAATTGCCATTTGGGACACTGTCACTCAAATTAAAACAGAGAGATTTATTGCTGCTAAATGACATTATTAGCACTCACAGAGCCTAGGCAGATCGTGACAGCTTGCTGAGCTTGAAGCCACCAGCTGACCTCTATGTTGCATCCTCCCCTTGATACACCATCCTTGGGAAACTCAGCACGTGCATAGAGCCAAGGTGATTTGGCAGGCAGAGGGATGATTTTCTACATCCCAGAGGTGCTATGGAGGGTCTCCGGGGTCTCCCTGTATTACAGCACTGACTGCAGGTTGGAGATGTGCTGAGGGAAGGGGTGTGTGTCTTGTGTGTATGTGTGCATCTACATATGGGCAGGGGCAGCGGGCAAGGGGTAATCAATCTCTTCCAAGAGAACTTTGACCCTCCAGGATAGTCTATGCCATTTACCAGTTTTTAGGGCTGAGGGATAGCTCTGGGTTAGGATCCAATACAAACACATTTTGCTGAGAAATATATACTGTCATTATTCTTTGCAGACTTTATGGCCTGAAATTAAACTCTTCCACAAGTGGCTTCCAATGGGACAAGTATTCCTAAACTGCAGGAGCACATATAGAAAGCCCATCCCTCATCTGTAAGGGTTGCAGAGCACATCTGAGAGGTGAAAGGGGAGATTTCTGTTGGTTTTCCACTCCTGGACTTTCCCCTCTGCTGATAACTTGGTAAGGCTCCTACTGAAGATGAAAGTTATTCAAGATAATTCAAACATTTCTGGGTTAAAAGAAGCCCCCGGAGTCCCTGCTGTGAGCACGTGTGTAAGGACATGGTACTTCTGGCTGTGCCCCAGTGGAGCTGGTGGCCCTGGCATGGGAGACACAGCACCTACTTCAGCCATACGCTGCCTGCTGGGGCATGTACCCAGCTCTTTTACACTCCTCGACAAGATTTTAGCCAGTTTACACAGACTGGCATATAAATATAGCATAGACTCAACAGGAAGCTATGAGAAGCCAGGCTTCAGACCCAATTCTCCATTTATTTTCAGTATAGGGGAAGACCATTTGCCAACACCTTTACTTTTGTGCTCTTCTGCCCCTGCAGTACCTTGGTCTAGGCATTATATTTTATTTTAATTTAATCTAATCTAATCTTAAAAATAACATAAATCAGCTCTGGTTTGAATGACTAATTCATTTGTGAAGATACTTTTCTGAGCTGACTGCCTTTTCTCCTGGATTCTCCTACTTTACCAGCAAAATCTTCTATTGACTGGTCAGACAGAAATATTTCTGAAAGGCAAGCAGCCAGATTTTCAGAAAGGGAACGATATATTCAGAAACTTCTTAGAGATGACAAAAACCTATATATTCAGAAACTTCTTAGAGATGACAAAAAACTATATAAGGGTGCAAAAACTGTGATGACTTACAAGAACTCTTTTAATATGTATATGCAGAAACAAGAATCACAAAGAACAAAGAAAACAGAAGAGGTAAAGAAGACAAGAAAATGAATTCCCCAAGTATTAAATGCTTAGAGACAGAATATCGGTCATTTAGTGCAAGTGATTTCCACTGCTAAACAGAAATGCAATAGAAACAAAAATCAAAATTTAACTCTGCTCAATATACATTGTCGCAGCTTGATGCTGCAAAGTACTTTTCATTACAAGCCAAAAGAACAGCCCTCACTGATGCTTACTTGAATGTCTCAATTTCTGGATTAAGCTGTCCCATTGTTTTGAAGCATAGTTATGGTTTAGAGATCAATGGGACATAGACTATCCTAATCTACTATGAACAGCCTGTAGCAGCTAAGGGATACTCTGCACTAGAGAGCCATCTAAGTCTTCTAATTACTTCGGCTACTGATAGATTGGCTCTTACCCCCTTGAATTCCTTTGTCACCGAGGAGTTAAAATTCATGAGCGTCTATGCCGCTGAATACTTACTCCAGTGCTGCTATTTTCTGCGCCAAGCTAGCCATCACCGCAAAGAGTCGGAGGTCTGTCAGGCCATCTGTTACATAATAGTCAACAATCTCTAAAATCTGGGGAAACAGAGATGGAGAGAGCAAAGATGATGAAGGGTTTAAAAAGAACAGATTGCTGCCTTGCTTGGAGGGGAGGGAGGCAGAGCGATGGGGGAAGGGGGGAAGGCTGGATAATAAGCCCTAATGGAAGCAGAGAGAAGCTCGATTAGCACAGCCAGCAAAACAACCCCCCAAAATATTAATGCTAGTCACCAAGGAAGTTGACAAGGACACCAGACTGGTGGGGAAAAAAAAAATGCTTTAGGGCAGGAAAGCTGAAGGAGGCCCCAAAACTTTACAGCTATAATTTAGGCATTGCCATACACAACTAGGCACTGAAGAGTCTTTGAGAATACACTCTAAATCAGTAATGAAACCCATCCCAAATCTTTCTGTCTCTTGGTATTATACCACCCACTCTCTGGTGTACCACAAGAAAGAAAGTGTAATTTTTTGCTTCCATTCCTTGTCCTTTCCTCCTTTGCCCCTCTCTTTGTAAAGGAGGCGTTTGCTGATTTTTAAGGCATCAGAATAGTGAGGACTTGCAAGTAAGGCTCAGCTACATTATATTTGTCTTGCCACATGTCCACATTTTAAACAGGACTAACTATATCCAGTGCAAAATGCTCCCAGGAGGTATGCTATCCATTTAACTGCCTCTGCAGCCATTGAAATAGCACCAGCAACAATACTGGCTGGATGAGCCACCCAGCTGTATTAAAACTCGCCTAACACGAGCGGACTTCTCTGCTCTCTCCAGTCTTATACTTGCTCCACTCGCTAATGCTTGCAGAGCTCACTCTACCAGCAATAACCATAATGCCAGCACCATCTTGATTTTCTTGGCATATGGGGACGTGCCGGTCTAGGTGCATGGCAGGTGCCACCACAAAACTCTTTGGAACTCCCTCCAAATAGAGGCCTATTCACCATCAAGGTCCAAATTTTACCCCCATACTCTCTTACCATGAAAGGCTGCTGGGAACTGAAGGCCGTACAGCAGTTTCACGCAGTTGTTTCTGCTTGAAAAACAATGGGAAACAACAATCAGGTTTTTGGGTTTGGTTTTGTGAGCCCTCTTTGTCTTTCAGGGGCTGACTGCTGCCCATAGGACTTCTGTGGCTTCTGACAACATGAAAACGTGTGATCTTAACTCCTGTAAAGTTCATGTGCTTCAGAGCATATCTCAGACCGAATTGGAGTTGCATGTTGCTCTCTCACCCAGGTGCTTGACTTTATTACCCCTCTGAACTTTGCAAAAAAATTTTAAACTATAGCAGAAAACACAATACATGGCTGTTGAGGAAGGGAGAGAATAGGGATGTTTTCTGATACAAGCAACTAAAGACATAGGGATAACTTTGCTGGTTAGCTTTTCATATGGCCATAACCACGGCCAAAGCAAATGCATCATAATGGAAACAATTAAAATCTGCGCTCATTCATTCCTTGTTACTATAGGGAAAGGTGGTTCACTAAATGTGATCCAAGCATATAGTGTAATCCATCCCTCTTACCTGTATCAATGGATCACATAAGATAATGCTGACAAACGGGAAAGATGAGCTTTATAGGTCTGATAAAAATAAAAAATAAAGGCAGGCACTGCTGAACTGAATTCTCATCGTGCAACATGAGTTGTGTAATGATGTTAGCACTGGCGCCTGCTGTAGAGCTGATGCTTCAGAATACTAACATCAAGCCACTTGATATGTGTTTGATGTCTAAACAAGTCACATCCTTTGCAGAGAGGAACAAATTGCAATGGAGACTGACTGAAGGGCTCCAAGTTTCAGATAAAAATCTGCCCAGAGGAATTCCATGCAAAATAATTTATCCATAAGACTTTCTTCTTTTAATCATACGAAATACATGGTTGCAGCCTTTTTTCTTTTTTTTTTTTTTTTTTAAACATCCAAATAACTTGGTCCCTGCTCTGGTGCTAGAGCCTTGTCTAACATTTCGTGCTGGGAATGCAAAGCAGGGCACCAAGTACAGTAGTACAAATAACACTTTATTTACAGTTTCATGGCTTTCAGATTTCCTGTCTCCATAATCACTTCCTACTAATTTCCTTCTGTTTTGTTTGAAATGGTAGTCTTTTCAAAGAAAGTGCCCAAAGAAACAACGCCTTTGTAAGGTTTGGATTAAATCACGGAGGTTTTTATACTTCTTTTTCTTGATGTCTGTATTTCCTAGTACCGGTTTTCTGTATTAACAGAGTTCATGCTGTATGTCTGGATGGTTCAAACAGGATCATGATAAGAGAACTGCAAAAAGGCCAGCAGTGAAGGGCCGAAGGCTCAGCTGGAGGAAGCTGGCACAGCTCCACTGATGTACATCAGCTACAAACCAGAATAGTTTGAAGAGCCAAACGTTTTAATGCTGGACCTGAAAATCTTTCAAGCACTACCATGAAACTTGGAAAATTTGCTAATACTTGAACATGTACGAAACATTTAGATATAATCAAATGTCTGTGTTCTAGAAAGTAAATAAAAGCAACTAACACAGAGACGGAGTTGCTGTACAGGGAAACTAGCTCAGTCTGATATTAAATCCACGGAGTATTTGACATATTTTTATCTTGTCTAGTGGTTTCAGTTGCCTAATGAGTAACATCTCCTACAGCTATATTTAGACTCCTCTACATTATGCCAAGTTGGCTGACCAAAATGGGACAGATCCCAAATCCCCTGCCACTTTTTGAAACACAGCTATCAATTGAAAAAAGAAAAAAATCTGTGCAAAGACATAACATTGAGTAGCATGAGCAGACTACACCATTAGTGTTGTCTCTTGGTTCTGTCCCAACCACTTAGCCAAAATTGCCTGTATAAGAACCAAGGCAAAACCCCCATTTTCACTGCTGACCTCGGATCTTTCCCTTCTTTCAGAGCTTTGATTTTCTCCCCAGGTCCTTCAGACCATTAACACTAATGTCATTCTTAAAACTGAAGAAAAAAGAAAGTTGTGTTATCTTATTTATTAGTTGGGTTATGCATGGAATTGTTTAATAAAGAAATATCTCACATGTGCCAGTGCTGCTGCTGGTCAGGTTGCTTTCCTTTATTTAAGGGGAGCTTTGACCAAACAAGTATCACAAATAAACAATGAAGGTACGAATACTAGAATTGTGTTCCACCCCCTCTCACACCTTTCCAGGAATGGAGCTGTTGGCTTTACTTACTCTGGAAGTCAGGGCTTCTGAAGGGGCAATCAAAACTTGCCAGTGGTTCAAATACCCGTCTTCATCAGTATCAGCCTGGAAAGACACTCACAGTACCAGTTTTCAGAAAATTAGCCAGTCTCCTCTGGGCAGAACTCCAGTGTCTCAAAAGTGTGGCTTCGACAATGAGTAGTTAAGCTCTGCTTTCATTGTTCAGAATGAAGGAAACCCCCAAAACCTCTCACTCTTTCCCTCTACTGAGCACAAAAGAACAGTAGTTTGGCTGGTTTTGGCTCCACACCATCTTCTTCACCAATTAGTCATTTCCCAACACACAATACAAGATACAGCAGAAAAATAACTTTGAAAATTAAAAAATCATGTGAATGTAAAGAACTCCTGAAAGAAAGAAGGGAGTTGACATATCTATGACTTGTCATTATACTGAGCTAACACATACCGTAAACTCTATAGTCTTTCTACAGAGACACTAATGTTCATTAAGTTTCACAGTGAGATGATGCATCAGATATCTCTAGGCACTCCAGAGCCTAAACAGTTTTATGATCTTCCAGAGAAGACATGTAAACAGAGAAAAAAATATTTGAACAAGCCTCTTGTACCCAAACCAAACCTTTTTCCTTCAAACTAGTTCACATATAAGACTATTACCTTTTACTTATTTTGTCACCTCAGCTGTCTCTCATAGCATGCTCCCTCAAACCAACAAGTCAGAGAGGTCTCCCGTGCACCATCTGACATTTCCCTGTCTGACACCCCTTCCCTTCCCTTCCCTTCCCTTCCCTTCCCTTCCCTTCCCTTCCCTTCCCTTCCCTTCCCTTCCCTTCCCTT
>NW_009648953.1:2598246-2610477 GCF_000708025.1 Charadrius vociferus
TTTGCCTCTCTACTCTGCTCTGGTGAGACCCCACCTGGAGTACTGCATCCAGCTCTGGAGCCCCCAGCACAGGAAAGACATGGACCTGTTGGAGCGGGTCCAGGGGAGGGCCACAAACATGATCAGAGGGCTGGAGCACCTCTGCTATGAGGAGAGCTGAGAGAGCTGGGGTTGTTCAGCCTGGAGAAGAGAAGGCTCAGGGAGACCTTATTGCAGCCTTCCAGTACCTAAAGGGGGCCTACAAGAGAGCAGGGAAAGGACTTTTTATAAGGGTGTGTAGTGACAGGATGAGGGAGAATGGCTTCAAACTGGAAGAAGGTAGATTTAGATTAGATATTAGGAAGAAATTTTTCATTCTGAGAGTGGTGAGGCACTGGAACAAGTTGCCCAGAGAAGTTGTGGAAGCTCCACCCCTGGAGATGTTTAACCCCAGGCTGGAAGGGGCTTTGAGCAACCTGGTCTAGTGGAAGGCGTCCCTGCCCATGACAGGGGGCTTGGAACTTGATGATCTTTAAGGTCCCTTCCAACCTCAACCATTCTATGATTCTATGATTGACAGCATGTGCTCTTATTACACTTGAAGCTTTACCAGTCTCATCTGTCTTAGTCAGACTGACATACTGACTTATATATGCTCCTTATAGGATCAATAGAAAACATTCCCTCTTCCAATTCAACAGTTCAAGTAGGACATGGTTTGGGATTTTGAGCTTTCTTAATAGTTTGTGTTCACTCCTCTGTTTATTGGTTCTCTGGGAGTTAGCCCTCTGTCTTTGTAGGGACAGACAGAAAGGCTTTCCTGAAGAATAGCTGAAGTAGGGGCTCTTAGAGAGTTTCCTCAGCCTCTGCTGGTGCCTAGAACCTCCCAAAATAATTATTGATGGCAATTTAAAAAAACAACAAACCTCATTCCATGTTAAAGCAGGCCTTGTTCACAAACTAGGAAAATCCTTTGTAGGAAAAGGGTATAAACACTACAGCTGTAATGCAGAGACTGGGCAAAAATAGCACAGTTTGTGTTTTATGGGGAAAGAGATTGAGAAGGAAATATGAAGGTATTCCATGCTTCTTATAACCACAAAGTTGCAGATTCCCTCCCCTGCTCTCAAGTTCACCAGCTGCACTGGTTTATGCTTATGGTTCAATCAAGACCATAATGTAGCAATAGCATTAAGGGAAAGAAGCATGGAAAGGAAGCCTAGAGTGAAAGAATAGTCTCAGGGATAACCTGAAACTTGAGCATCCTACTTCAATCAACTCTGTATCCCAAGTAAGGAACTTGTAAGGGTGAGAGCTTAGCAAAGCCCTTCGAATATGCCTTTGATCTGTTCAGATGCACAAGGGAGAGTCCAGGGCCAGAAACCTGGCACCCAAGGGAGCCTTTATCCAGAGAAAGGTGCTCTGCAGGTTCCCACTGGGTGACAAGAGGGGCAGAAGCTGTGTGGGAGGTGTTCTTCAGCTGTGGAGAGACGCGAACACGTTGCTGCTGTCCTAATATTTCACACCCCAGTCCAGGCCGCAAGACAAACAAACCGGGTGTTGTTTCAACTGTCTCATTTGACATGGTCTAACGTTACAAGAAGTGAAAGAAAACCTTAGCACCCTCTCCCGCCCCCCTCCTTGGACCAATTGAGCTGTCACTGTCTGCACAGAAAGTGATTGTTCAGTCGAAAACACATTTCGGCCCGATGCAAACTGAACAGTCCTGAAAAGTGGAGTTTCCTTTTGTGCCTCCCCTTCCAAGGAAAGTGAAAGGCGACAAGAAGAGAGGCTGGAGGGAGGGAGGTGGCCACTTTGCACTATCAGCACTCCCTGCTGCCTGCTCGGTAGCCCGCCCTCAGCAGGCAGCCCCAAAGGCAGCGTGCTGTGGCCTTCCCAGCAGGGTGAGCGGTCCTGTGACAGCAGTGACAGATATTTTCAGGGGGAAAATGTTCAGAGGGAGTTGGAAGAAAGCATTGGAGTGATGGAGTTTCAAAACCAGAGCTTTGCTAAGCAGCGGGTTGTAACCTTCGGTTAAAGTTTATCTTCCAGAGGTTGGTAGCTTAGCAACTGGGATTTTTTTCATTTGTTTTATACACACAGAAGAAGCAGCGTCAGGCACGTCAGAGTACAGATGTGTCAAGGCATTGGGGCAGAATCACCAGGGAACCATGATTTGCAGCAGAGAGGAACAGGGATGCCCCTCTCCGGCAACATGAGACTTTTCTTCACACATGAGAATGAGATCGTCAGGAAATGGAAAGCATTTTTGAGATCCCATCCAGGGTGAACTTGGGCCCATTCAATTTTACCAACAAATAATGCTAAGAACCTGTTGTCAGTTTTAAAGATTTCCATGACGTTTCCTTAATGGAGTCGACTGCCTATTTTGAGCATTACCTCTGACTACTAAAGCTCATTTTAATTTGGGTGCAGAATGATGCAATATATGAGATAAAATTAGAATAAAAAAAGAAAGTCATATACACAAGTAGCAAATAACTGCTCTGCCGTCATACAAACTGGGGATTTGTTTCTTCTTGTCCTTTTGGAGCATAAACGGACTATTGATCTCTGCCCCCATTCAACATCTTTCCAGGCAGCAGTTTACACTTTAGGTTCAGTACTGAAAATCAACAATGAAGAAGCTGTCACATGCCATCACATCCGTTCCTTCACTCGCTGCCTTGAGAACCTGCATGCATAGCAGTATTCCTTTCTGCTCAAGCCAATAAATATTTTGATGGCTGACAACCAGTGCATTTCACAAACTCTCAACAGAGAAAGTACAGCTGCAGAAAGGAAAAGATGCCATAATTACCTACAGGTAATGAGATCAGGTTCTTACTATACATTTACACCCCTCCCCACTGCTAATCAATTCATTATTTAGTAAAAGTGGAGTAGCACAGGGGAAAGTGCACTTTACGCAGCCAGTCTGATGAACAGCTCTGGCACTGTTGCACAGTTCACCCTCTGCTCTGGTAAGTTTTCACCCTAAAAAAGTGAGAAGTCAAAATTCTCTGAACAGTTTTCTGTTCAGCAAACCTTAAGGCAAGCAAAGCAGAGTACCCTACATCAGTGGGTGCTTGGGGGACCACGCAGTGCCCCCATGGGACTCTGCATGCTCTCTGTGCACTAACAAGAAATGCAGTGAACAAGGCAGGGCTCCATAAAGGAGTGAAACAGTCACCGTTAGCACAAGGACATTCCCCTTAGAAACTTTAAAAGAGAAGCAAACTGCACAGAGCTGCCCTCCCCAGCTAGATAAATTTGTGCAAACAGCCCTCAGACCACAGGTTGACACAGGTCTTAATGACACTGGCAGCACCACGAGGTCATTTGCACACAGATGATTTGGGCCTGCCAGCACATTAGGGACTAAGGCTTTTGTTAGACTCTGCCACAAAGATCTCGTTGTTTGGAAGTGTGTTTGAGCAAGCTCAGTTGTCAGTGTGGAAACTGATGTAACTGTGTGACTGGAAAACACAGTCCCTTCTTCATATGCAGTCACCACACTGCCTTTCACTGTCTTGGAGAAGACTGTCTTCTCAGCAAAATATCATGGAAAGAGAGTAACTGCAGGGAGACTTAGGAAACTGCTGGGATCAGCTTGCCAAGTCTTAACATTTAAATGTCTTAAAGCAGACACTGCAAACCCAGAAGTCTTGGGAACATGTCATGGTTTTGTAAGGGGGGGCGTGGGAGGGGGAAGGTAGAAGGGTTGGTGTGTCGCTCTATTTAGTTTTATGTGTTCAACTTCTCTCTCTCCTAAACACACACAAATACGCACCTTTCACAACTTAGGTGATATACAGTAGCATGAATTTTGTCAGGTTTCATAAACATTTATCCTGGGAAACCCAATATTTCTACTTCTTGCAAGTGCTCCCAACAAGCAGAAGGTTGCAGCAGATCTGCAGTGGCACCTCACCTGAGACAATTCTCAGTGTCCAAATTCTTCTCACCCAAAGCTTTCAAAGGATCGGAAAGATGGGAGTAAACGTTCACACCTAAGGAGCTTCATAGGATTCAAAACTGCCAACCTGCCAGATGAAAATCTTCCATAAGCAATGATCCATGTCATCAACAATTGAAATTTTAGGATGAAGTTCTTTTTTTCTTAAACCAAATTGTGATATTTTTTGCACTTCTGCCAAAGGGTCCTTCATCTTTGCAGCAAGGCAAAAACACCTGCATCACCTGAAATACAACTCAACAAAGTTTCCCCACCATAATGCAAAACAGACAACTCAGACTAATCAGCACACTTTCTTAAAAGCAGAGCCCAAATGATATGAAACAGCATCCAGATTCAAAAGTCTGAAAGAAAAGTGACTCCCACAATTATAACTATTCCATCTTTAAAAGAGTAGGTTGAGAGGACAAGAGAAAAGAAGGGCATGGAAGGAAACACAGAGCGACAGAAAAAGAAGGGCATCTGTGTCATAGCGAGTCACAGATTTGTCAAAGCCAGAAATATTCACAAGGTGAAAGAATCCTGTAGTCCCTTTCCTCGTTTTGGGCAGCAGCACCAGACTCTGGTGAGTAAATACCTAGCAGGAGAAGCAGTCATTCAACTAGCAAAAGGTTGAAAAGGAGAAGGATCAGAGTTTCTCATAAAATTGGAAGTTATTGAATACTGGAGAGGCAAAGTTCAGGTGAATGTCCAAAGGCACGTATTTCAGAATTAATAATAGGATTTTCTGCTGTTAGACAGGGACGTGCCAAATGCAGGTGACAGAGGAGGTGGAAGTTCATGTGAGATTGGCCAAGCAAGAGAGAACTACGAGCCAGAAATATGATGCATATGTGAAAAATGTGACGTAAGGTCTGTCAGGGGGATATTTCCAGTAGAGAATCACTAGTAACTAGTAGTGGAAAGACTTTATTTGTGCTGATGGCTGGAGGTCTGGTTACCTCCCTTGCAGCCTGTCAGAGCCCTCCCTGATCACCCCAATAGGCTCTGCTACTGCTCCCCTGCTTCTTGGGGCCGGGCTGCTCCAGTGCGTTGGTTAACCTTGCTGGTCCGACTGCCATGGAAAGGGCTGCGAGGAGCCTCGTCGGGGCCTCAACCCATCGGCTCAGGAGCTGTGTTTAAGCTCCGACACTTGCCCTTGGTCCCCGCCTGAGCTACATTGTTGACCCTGACCTGTGGACTGACTTCTTGGCTTGACCTCAGACCTGCCTCATTGCTATGGATGTGTCTGCAATCACTGGGCTGCGTCTGACCCTGGTGACTGCCAGTGGACATGCCCTGCTTACCTCGCTTCAGTGCTGTGGGACAGGGGTCTCGCCAGCAAGGCCACTGTCCTGCCCTCCCTGCCCTCATCCTAGACTCCCAGCTCCCCTGTCCTTGCTGCACCCCAATACAGGAGGAGACAGTCGCCCTGGCGCAGGTTCAGGGTGATGAGAGAAGCACAAGGGAGCTGGAAGGGGCTTGCTTTGGTCAGCCTTGCAAAACCATGGCCAAGCTGGAGAACAACCACCTCAATATGTATCTCCAAGGCAAGCAGACAGAAAGAGGAACAAGCTAAAGAAGAGGGCAATGTTAGCATGAAAACAAATGTACCCTGGAAATTAGACACAGATTTTGTGCAACCAAAGAAAGACCAAGTCTGGGTCTTTATAAACCTGCTAATCAGTGCAGAGGGAGCTGGCACAACAGCTTTCAGATGGAGCTCGGCAGCTCATGGAAGAGATTATATGAGACGGAGAGTGAGGTCCAGACCCAAGGTTTCCTTTGTGCAACCTCGACGGCAGCACAGCAATGCTCAGGGCATCCCAAGGCTGGCGGCAGGCTGGGAAAGGGGGGACCTGTGGAGACCAAACTCCTTCTTCTCACACGCCTTTCCACTGCAATGTTTTTGCCTTGTTTCCCTGCTTCCTTCTCCACACTGCGTATTCCTGGCATTCTGACTCCACCACAGCTGGCTAAGGGGAAGGTGTGGAAATCCACATTTATCTTTCTGGTAAAATTCCCCCTTGTTTTAAGCCTTTTTTTTTTTTTTTTTTTATAATATTTAGTGCTACCATGCTCATTTTAGGTGAATCTGATTCATTCCTCCCTTCTTTACCTAGCGATACTGAAGTTAATTACAGTTGGCATGCTCACTGCAATCGACCATTTACTCTGCGTTGTTCTCTCATGGTGAGCTAAAGAGAAAGCCCGAGTCCATATTTGAAATCCTCATTCAAATACTGCTTTCAGTCAAGCAGTTTAAAATTGCTTTTTGAGTGGGAGGGGGCTTGAGGGGAGTGTGGTCTTGTATTTGGTGACTGCTATGGAGCTGGAACAGCACGGGGAAGGAAGGGCCTGGTTTTTGCTACGCATAGTAGGGAATTTAATTTAAGGCTGATGTGTTGCTGGTTGGAAATATGTATTAAATGCCCAGATGCAAGAGAAATGGGTACAGAAAACAGCAAAATAAATACAGGATATTGGCTCATCTATTCAGAGGGCTGATTTCCCAAACCTGGCACATTGGCAATTCACTGCCTGCCCTGATTTTGTGTGTCACTGATTTGGCTAGGATCTAAACACAGAGCTTCGCAGTTATTGAACCACTGTCCCAGACCCAGCCAAGGCTGAACACAAAGCAGGCCTGAACAAACCAGCAGGCAGACTACAAAGGAAAAGCAATTGTTCTGCTTAGCAGCAGCACTGTTTCTGCTATGCTTAGCATCAGAACAAGTTAATTTGGGAGCACAATCTTCTTAAAAGGAAGCGTTGCTCAGCCCAGCATCCCTAGGTTTCATGCAGCGTGCTGCCCTTTTCACCAAGCATGAGCCGTGGATGCCACTTACAATGTATTTTTTTACTACGCAAGCAGTATAAAAGCTTCTGATAAAAACCAGCTCTCTTAAACCTCTGTTTGGCATCTTGTTAAAAACTGACATCATATTCGCCTGTCGTCATTGGCTTTTGAGGAAGTTTCTGCCATGATTTAATAAGCAAGAGGAAGGATTTTACTATTAAGACAAAACAATAAACTGCAATATCAAAACACTAATACAATTTTTCCTCCAATGCCCTTGGTCTAAAATACTTGGTGTTAACGGACCCTTCAGAGAGGTAAAAATAGATCATCATAAGTAAAAATTGTGGCCAAAAAATAAAGAGCAGAGCCTCTGAATGTGCATAAACTGTCCATGGTTCCATCCCAGTTAATGGAGCTATAGAGATCACCAGTGTACAGAAACTTGGCCACCACCAGTTCAGCATCCCAAGACCCGTGAGCAGGAACAAGGAGGGGGCACCTGCAGCCCACAGACTCATCGGGCTGAGACCCCCGGCACCTGGCAGGGGCCAGATGAGCCCTCAGGGTGAAGAAATTTCTTTGATGAAGGGGATGGAGGGAACCATCCTGCCAGCAGCACAGCGTGGGCACCCACGTCCTCTCTGCAGGGTGTGCAGGCAGCCCCAGCAGGCAGGAAGGGGTATGGCCTTGTCTTTGCCACAGTGACCATCTTCACATGCTTTCACATTTTCTGGGGGCAGCCAACCCAAATTAAAGCAACTTTCAAACCCCTCTAAGCCATTCAGGACATCCATCCTCAAGCTGCCAGGGATGCAGCCTGCATTTTGCACTCATGGCTGACTTAAGCTGCGCACTCCTCGGCTGCGTCAGCTGCTCCTTTGCTATCCACAGCGAGCTATCCCATGGCCGCATATCACTATACTTTGTCCTCACACATTTTTGTGAAACAACAGCACCACAAAATGCCACCGAAGGACAGCAAGCAGCCCCTCGGGCCCACTCTTTCTCACCTGCCAGGGAGCAGGGGACGCTGCAGGGAACATGGGGCGAGAGGGTGAGAGCCCCTTCCCTCCTCTGCGCAGCGGCGGCGGACTAAATTACACCCCGTCCTCATTCAGCAGAGCCAGCCAGCTGCGCAAAAGCTGAATGAAGACCTCCGAATCCGGCCCCACGCACTGGTGGGTGTTGTGCAGGCAGCCAGGGCCAGTGCTGCCCCTCGGCCGTGCCGGGGTACCATCTTGGGGCCACCGGCTGGCGTGGTGGAGCAGAGACACCCGGCCTCCTGCCTGGGCACTGGGAGCAGGAATAAAACAAGGGCTCTGGAGATAGCACCCTCATTCAAATAGGACAGTATTTTAGCACCAGAAATAGTATCTTTTTTTTCCCCCCTCAATGAAACTACTGGCAGAGAAAGATACGACTTAGCATGAAAATAGGTATCAGAATAAGGCCCTAGCTGAATAGTCAGTACTCTGCATAATTCTCTCTTTTCATCCCCTCAGCCTCGATCCTCTCCAAATATTCAGATCAAATTCTGCAAAGGTGCTCCAGCATTTTGGTCATTAAAAGTAAAAGCTGGAACGTTTGGATTCTGCCTCTGTCATATCACTCTATTTTGAATAAAATCAGCTCTCTGATTCTGACATCAAGCTCATCACGTAGTCTCTCCTCTTCTCTCTCTCTCTGTGTCAAAGATCAAAGAACTGAAAGATATATACTTGCTAGTAAAAAAGAAAAGAAATACAGCATCGTTTTCAGGAACACATTTAATTCCTCTCTCACTTAATAGTTTCTATGTGAAACATCTTACTCCACCTTCAGCACATGTAAAAGCATGTAAGGGCAAGGAAAGAGAGAAAAACAGAAGCCAGGATAAACTGTGGCACAATATTACTGCCATTTAATGGCAAAAGTCTTTTTCAAAGATCCCAGCATGCTTTACACACTGTCTACATTTGAATGATGCATTATCAGACAATGGAGAGGGCCAGCAGAGGGAAGTAGTCTAAAATTATAAATGAAAATTACAAATTACAAGTGAAAATACAGAACAGGAGACAAACCCAACCATGCAATTTTCATTTTAACTCTCTGGGCAGTACACTAAAAGGGCAAGCATACGCTCCCATCAAAAGCAGTGGGAATAACCCTAAGAGCCATCTTTCTCAAATCACAGATGAATTCAAATGGGAAGAGGCACGCAACAACAAAAAAAATAGTTGTTAATGCATAAAACTACTGTATGTCTTCCAATAGCTGGACTCAAGAACCCTGGTTAAATACTGACTTTCTTTCAGAGTCAATCAGATAATAAGACCCCTTTAGAAGCACAGAATAGTTAAATTCATCACCATAATTTAATTGTAGAAGGTTATTAAAGAGCACTTCGACTCCCCTCCTGCTTCGGCGCTGCTTTTGTGTATTAAACTCAGACTAATCAAATTGCAGATTCCAAGAGTACTGTATTAGTCATCCCCATCCCTTTTAATTTGTTTAATGGCCTCCTTTTTTCTCCCCCCTCTTGTGTGTGTGTTCTGACTGGCTGTGCAGCGCTTAGGCTCACGACATGTAAATAAAGAATGGATAGGGGAACAGTTCGTCGAAAAGAATAAAGCGTGCCTCCATTCTAAAGTTACATTTGATGTGAGCGTAATTCATGGGACGTGTACTGCAAGCAATGGCGCTTATTATTTCTGCTTAACTGTCTACAGACACAGGAGGAGAGGGGAGAGGGAGAGGAAAAAAAAGGAAGAAAGAAAAGAAAAGAAGTCTGAATTTACACTTACCGCTTCAAAAGCCCTTTTGTGCTTCGCCAACTTCTCCTGGCTGAAGATGCAGTATTTTGCCAAAAAGTCGACTGCAAGAGCAGACAAAAAAAGGATAAAATAGCCCATAAAAGAACTCTTTTGCCCACTTTTCCTTAAGCATTTTTGTAAATTGCCATAAAGAAAACTATTTTTCAAAATGCACAACAATGCCAGCCACAGAAACCTCCTCTTGTAGAAATTTCAATTTATGGTTTGCTTCTTGTGTTTTGGGGTGGCTTTTTTTCTTACTCTTTCTTATTTGGAAAAGGCTTTTCACCTGGCCCAGGGCACAAAGTCAAAGTTAGCTCTGAATAGGAGATGTTTAACATGTATAACGCATAAGAGCTCCATCCTGATCAGGCAGTGGTCTGGGAGTGTGGCGAGGCTTGTTGTTGTTTGTTTTAAATGTCCCAGAAAAGAACCTCTTCAGATTCAAGTTCTGCAGAGTAGCATCCTCCATATATACTCCAAAGTCCAGAGGCACCAATAGAAACCAAATTCCTTTGGTTTGTTCCAGTCAGAAGAGGCAGGTATACCAATATAAACTTTTCTCTTCCAGTATTAAGCAGCTGTATCACAGAAATTACATGCCTTTTCCTATTTCTTTCTCTTGATCGAGGATCAAGTAGGACACATTGGACCATTAAAAATATCCTATGTGATTCCCCCTCCTCAAGTTGTTTTGTTTTGTTTTGTTTTGTTTTTTACTTTTTTCCAGGCCTATCACCCAAGAAGACAAGGACCTTGAGTTATGGAGCTGTATGAAGTTGGCCTTCCTTCCTCACACCTAACGCAGCATGAAAAACTGCTGGAAGTGGGATGAGAAAATTGGAGGGAAATGTTAGGTCATGCCACAAACATAGGCTGAGGTCATGAGTTCTGTGGATGGTACCAACTGCATCACCTCTGCATTCAAACTCCTAACATTTATTTGCTCCTTTCTAATTTCTTTCTCCATGTCCCTAGGCTGCTGTTTCTATCACTTCATCATCACCTTCGTATGAAAGAAACTCCATTTTCACTTCAAAGGAAACTGCCAGCAAATTCAGGACCTGATGAGGAAAAAGTGTTGGGATTCAGCTCTTCTAATTTCTTGTTCATTTAGAGTGAGAACTGGAAAACAGAGGTAATAATTTGCAAAAGGGTGCCAGAAAAAAATCTGAATTATTATTATCATCATCATCATCATTATCGGTAACATTTTACTGTAAAGAGAAAGGGAGTGATTCACAGGGTTGTGGCAACACGGTATTCTGACTGGTATCTAAACAAGCTCGCAACATAAATCTCCTGCTTCTTTTTAAGAGAATCATTTGTCTTCAGGTTGTGTTTTGGGGCATGTGCAAGAAAGGTTCCTATTGGGAGGGAAGGCTCATTGTTTGTTTATAGCTGTGTCCTAAACAGTACAAAAGGACAAATAAAGATGCCTAAATGCCATTATTTCTTATCCTGTACACCCCAGATGAACTAAATCTATACAATAACAACAACAGCAAAAATATCTTGGCTTCCCATGGCAAAACAGCAACAGAGGTTTCTATTTCAAGCACAAATTGACAGATGCTCCAAGATTGTTGTTATCACATGATGTGCTTCTGAATTCCAAACTAAACTATGACACTGAAGGGAAGGAGAAAACTAATTTCTGACAAAATTGGTTTTGCACGTATCTGTCTTATTGGTAGCTTCTAGAAAATATTTAAGTCAAAGAGCAACAACTGGACTAGTGGATAGCTTCTGGAAAAGAATTGCACCATGCTTATTACTGAACACTTCCCCAGGATCTAACACCTATTTTCCCCACATGAAATTTTCAGAAAGTTGCCCTGTTTTGTTCACACACTGACGTGGACTTGGGAGATGTACATGTTCCAACCCTCTGTGAAACATCACTTATAGGATGATCTGCATTGGCGCCATCTGGTGATTCTGGAAAATATCAAACCATAAAAGAAAATGTGTCATGTTTGCTCTTAATAAAATCTGGACATTTCTTCTCACCAAGTATTTCACAACATTGCAACTTCACTTTCAACTGAGTTGAAATAGCCCTGTAACAATTTTGAGAGGGGTAAGAAAGAGGGTCATCTCTCTCCCAGAAACAGAGGATCAGGAAGGCAAGCTTTAGTTTTTAGTTAACCAATTTTTAAGGTCAGATTAGGCACTTAGACCATCTACTCTGATTTGGTGCATAACAAAGGCCAAAGGATGTCACATATACCTGTGTATCCAGTCCAATTATTTATACCTAGCTAGAGAGCAGTTTTCTGGAAGAGTGTCCTGTGTTGACCTGAAGCTGTCAGAATGTGGAGAATCCCATACAGATGTATGGTACACTATTTCTAAGATCAATGTTTGGCTTACATATCACTTGAAATTGTGTTTAGTCTCAGCAGCAGCAGTTTTCATGAGGTTAAGGAACACTTTAATATCCAGTATATCCTCCCTGTAAAATTACTTCTACGCTGTAGTAAAGTTCATGCTCAGAGGAAATTAGGTGGAGCTCTGTTGGTATTTCTGTCAGACATTTTTACCAATCCTTAAAGGGTTTTTTGGTGATTCTTGTCCCCCCTACAAAGGTTGACATCTTTTATAAACGCGGACACCAAAATTGTATGGACAGCCTCACTAGCAGCATAGATCTCCTCTTACTTTTTATTTCCCTCCGGTATAGCCAAAGGGGC
>NW_009648953.1:2610513-2622001 GCF_000708025.1 Charadrius vociferus
GTTTTCTCCAGCCATGTTCCTCATGCATCTGTTTCTCTCTTTGTTTATTCCCCCCATCCCCAGGAAGTGTCAAAATCGTCGATCAATTTTGACCAACTGCGACGGAGGCATAGAGGTTTGACAGGAATTAAGTATCTACAAGTTTCATGAAAATAGGCAGCAGAGTAGAGGGAGGGAGGGAGGCCCTATTAATTCCCTCATTGAGGGAAAGACCTCAGCATGAGTTCAACCTTTGTTACAGCCTGGAAATCCACACGAGAGAGAGACCCTGGAAAGCAGCCATCATTAGTAGCACCGCTCATGGAACCACCTGTTTAATTAATTATTCTCTGCCGTAAAGAACCGTTTAAAAACAGCTCCATAGCTTTCAATATAAGCTTGCTTGCAGTGCCCCCAGTAGGAGTCATGAAGACTGAGGTCAGGGGAAACTGGGCCCCACGTGCATTGTACCTCTCATAATACATAGCCCTAAAAGGCTGCTGGAGGTCTTTGGGCTCCGGCAGACCCAAATGTGAGTCTCCCATATTTGTCCCACTGTTGCTCAGTACTTTACAGCCAGGCACGCTCTTCTGGCCTACCGCCATCAGGCTCTGTCTCCACTCCCCATCTTTACCAGAGATCCCAGAGCTGGTGACAGAAGTGATTGCACCCAAAGTCATGTTCAGGCCCTCTCTCCGTAGCTATTCATCTCTCACAGAGCTGAGGAAAACCTAAGAAAAATCAGCTGCCAAACTCAAAACAATCCTGTACTGAGCATGTCTGTACTGAAACAGTGTCATGAACTGGCCAGGTTTACGGGATGGTGAGAGGGTGCATCCCTGAGGCCGGACTAGTTAGTCACCCTGTGCCAAATGTCAAGTCTTGACTCCAAAGCATATAAGTGCTCTAGCTTGGCAGCAACACAGTTACAAGGCCATTCGTTCCTTAGTACAGGTAGAATAATGTACTTTTGCCTAATGTTGAGGACTGTTTTTATTGAAATCAGAAATCATTCTAACCAAATATCTCAGAGAGAATTGTAAAACTAAAATTTAATCCCTTAAAAGAAAAAAAAAATAGTAGCTACTATTAGAATACTTTTCTTGTCCAATATTTCTAAGATCCTACCTCAAAAAGGCACACAAGAGAAAAGTAAGATATATTACTGTGGTGAAGAACTGGAAAATTAGTCTTTGCTCCTTTGTTCGCAAGCTGTGCACCACCTGTAGTTTTTACTCCACACACACTCATGCCTGTATAACTGCCTTCTGCACTCCTCCTGTGTGCTTCATAGAGTACGCCGGAGATGTCCCATGAAAACAGGCATAAATTTGCAGAAGGAACGGGCCCAGCAGGTAAGTATGAACAAGGGTAGTTAGGGAAAGGGCATGTAAGATGCCAGGGAAATAAAAGAGGATTCAGGATACACCCAGGGCGAGCGCCCAGGCTGGGGGGATACTTGCATGGGGACCTCGTGGCCATGCAGAGCTCACGGGTCACGTCAGCTTTGGCAGCATGCCCCATTCCTGAGGAGGGGAAGGTGGCTTACTTTGCTTTTGTAAACTAAAAATCTCATACTCACAGTAAGCTTCTGATATTAAAAGAATATTAAAATCGAAAAGTCAAGTACTTAAAGGCTATGAAATTATGGAAAATACTACAGTATTGCATTCTGAAAGGCTGCGTCATGATGCAAGAAGGAGGGTAGAGGTCAGACTATACTGGAAACTTTAGCTTTGGCATTTCAAAGCAGTTCAAAACATGAGAAAAACTGAGGCAGTTGTAAGATGAAGTCAGTAGCAACCTCTATTCCTACCCAGCTCCATAACTTCCACTTAATTTTTTATTACATTTGTTGTATGTTCTTAAAACTATAAAGAAGATCTTGTAACATTTTATGAACATCAAAGGATTAACCCTCTTAACCTTCTCTGAACAACACATTATTCCCATTTTACAGATAGGGAAATCAAGAGATTAAGTAACAATTCCAAAGCCAGCAAACATGGTGGTAGCAGACACAGAAAATCACTGCTCTTCAGCACTGTGCTTTAACTGGAGACAATGGTCTCCCATGGGATATCTGTGTCAGAGCTTTGAAGGACATCAAACTATACCAGGCTGTCAATAGAGATAATGGAATAATTGGCAACTGTGTCTACGATGCTTTTCCTTTCAGGAAAGATGGATTAGGATCTTCAGCCAATTAAGTAATGCCGTTGACTGGGCAATCGTAGGTGTTTAAGAGACAGATAGAAAGAAAACTACAAGGGAAAGAATAATCAGGGGTTCAATTAAATACTAAAATCAGTATACCATTTACAAGGAGCTGAAGAAGCTTTACTGGAATAGAAACTACCTTATGTTGGGACTTCACCATTCAAACATCAGGGCTGGGAACATAAACCTTCAGGTTCCCAGCAATAATTCTGAAATGTCACTATGCAATTCATTGCATTTGTCCATGCAGTTAACACAGATGATCTTCAGAATGAAGCATTTCGTATGGAACTAGGAGGCAGAATAATATTCTGTAGAGATACAAATTGAATGTCAAAAGTATATGCACAAGCACACACACTTCTTCCAAAAAATCAGCTTACTTTAAAGAAAGTCCATCAATATTTTGCAAATGCAAGGGAATTTTTTTCTTATTTGCATTTGACTGGCTTCAAAATCTCCTGTTAGTATTTTTAACCAAAACAAATGGTTTTTATGTACCCTGTTACAAGAAAAATATGACAATTCATTCAACCAAAAATGCTTCCTAAATGAAGCTTTCCAACACTTTTACAGGTTTTCAACGTTTGCCAGGAACTGTGTGCAGAGCTAGACTTAACACATCAGCACTGCTAGATAAAAGCATAGAATAGGTTCAAGAGTGTGAAGTCGGTACTCCCATGCTACACAAGTCAAAACAAATTGAGGCACACAGCAACGCTCTTTCATATGAAACAGGAGACCTTTTTTCTAGGGTAAGGAGGTCCAAAGGGCACCTCCTTTTACAGGCCCAACAGACACTCCTGTAACTCCCAGGTGTGGCATCCATGAGGCATTGTAAATAACTCACTTTATTCCCCCTTAAAAATAAATACACCTTATAAATTGAAGATTCAGACTTTGGTCTGAAACTGGTTTCTCCTTGCTTCTCCCCCTTTCTTCTCTCTCACACACATACACAGAAATCCTTATAATTTGGATACCTCTCCCTAGCTTATGCAAATGCTACCTACTCTTTGCAAATAAGGGTGTGAATGCCATTGTAACAGCAAGGGACAGCTAGTTTGCCGTTCCTAGCTCTGCCATGTAATAGGAAAGGCCAAGAGGGAAAAAATTCAGCCTCCTTGGGCATAACTATATAAATGCAACCAATTAGATAAAGAGCGCACAGGTAAGAGAAGATTCTCAATACAGTGGGATGTAACTGGAGAAGGTCTATGTGTATTCCTCACACAATTCAAATAGATGGGCAGGACAATCTATTTCACAACACCTGTAGCCCTTGATAAAACTTATGCATTACCATATTGTGTAGCTCAAATAATGATATCTGTTATGAAACAATCCACTTCTCTCAAGACGCCGTTCTTTCCGGAAAGGTTTAATTTTCTGACATCACTTTTTCCATTGCTATACCACCTGCCCAGTCCAGTCATGCTTTCCTGCCATACTTGCTGCAAACTCGACATGTCAAGTCTGTCTTCACTTGTACTAAAGCAGAAGTAGGTCTGCACCTTTTTATACCCTCCTGAGGGTTTTCTGCTGACTTTCAAACATGGTCTGGCTCTATGATATCAGGCAGGCCTTCCGACTCATGCTGCTTCTGTCTCCTGCTTTCCTGGTTAGACACAAGCTTAAGAATATGGTTTTACAGAAAGTTATTATGCTTGACCTCAGTAGGTCTTAACCTTTCAGAGTGTATTAAAGTTTGATAGCACTGTAGCTTGATACCAGGCTTTGCAACTAAGTTTTCTTCCAAAATGCTCTGCCCATAGAACTGTGGGTCACTGGACACTTTTCAGTCTCTTACCATCAAAAAAGCCTCAGCAGAAAAAGCCTCAGTGATCCTACTTTATGAAAACAAACAGGCAACCCAACTCACAACAGATACTCTCATCCTTGGCACCGATGTGAAGGTTTACTAGCGAGTGTGAGAGAGCCTGGGGGCTTAATTCCTCACTTGCATGAACTTCTGGGGTCAGCTGGCAAAAACTTGATGAAATCAATTCAATTCCGAGGCAGCGCCTGTCTTGTCAGGACAAAATGGGAAACCCGTTTGTTTCTGTGGGACTCGGGCCTTATCAGCTCATTCTGTCACTCATACTTCCTCAGCCCACTTGCAAATCCTCCTGGATTTATTGCAGATGTATGAAGCTTGCTGGAAATAATAGTACAAGCGAAGAGGCTAGTCAGCTATCGACTCCAAGCTCTGGGTAATACCAATGGGAAATTACTCACACAAAAGGTGCGCTGGGGTGACAAATGAAGAGAGCGCTTTGGCCCATTGAAGATGCTGGGAGCTTGGACAAAGCTAACACGCTAATACCAAGCAGCTCGCTTTATCTGATTACATACTGAGCGTTTGCCTGTGCTTCCCCTTCCCTGACACCCGCACCCTGCCCACCCCCTCACACTTCCCCTTAAAGGACACAGGTTGCTTTCTTACACGCAGTGTAGCATGAAATGGTAATCTATGGCAGGAACCGGTCTGAAAATGCATTATCTTCTCCTCTCCTTCCCAAAAAAAGACATCTTTAATGTTTAAATGCAGCAAAACCAAAGTTTCCTCAAAAGAATGGAAGGAATGTAAGCAGAGATTTATGCCATGTTTTCCCATATCTCCCACCCACACCACTGAGACAAGGAAATCATTCTTTTGCCCCCTTTTCGATATTTGAGATATTGTATACTCACGTGTTCCTTCTTTATCTTTTTTTCTGAAGGTCATGAATACTTCTCTAATGGGTATCCTTCAGGGGCTGCATAGAAAGACCAATTTGGTCCTTTGGTCAGTTAGTAAGCAGTACAGTCCACCAACCCCCACCACTACCACTGTTTCCCCCCAGGGAAAAGATGCACCATGCAGCCAGCATGGGCTCAGCCTCCAAAGACCTGACTGCCCAGGTTCTTTTCGGTGAATCACACGATATCACGTTAGGCATGGTGGCAACATCTAGGTGTGCTGTGAAGGACCCTGGGAAACGTGCTGACTTCCGCAGGGCTGAGCTCCTTAGCCAAATTGTGGGTGATTTTTGAAGCCTGTTCACATAAAGCTCATACAGCACTTCGAGGTAAATGAGAACAATGGAAGATTTAAACTATATCAGAAACAAAAGAAACCCTAACAATGGCGTTAGTTTACTGACAGTAAGAAGAAGGGATATAAATGCCAATAATAACAATAAAGAAAAAGCAGAAGTGTTCAATATATAGCCCTTTGGTGCAGTTAAAAAATCACCAAACTGCTATACTGAGCTCACTGATGTAATGAAATCATAGGATCAACATGAAGTGCTTTCCATTGTAATAGCAATTTACAGGGGTATTAAAAAAAATACAAAAGTTAGACATCAGCCAACCTGGAAAATTGTTTCCAAGAGTCTTAACAGAAACTGGAGCAGTTCTTCGACTCCTACTTACTGAACACCGAGGAACTGCCAGAGCTGGGAAGAAAGCTAATATTGTGCCACTGTTTTAAAAGGGTAAATGGCACGACCCAGGTAATTATAGACCTGTCAGCTTGACATCAAACCCAGGCAAAACAGTGCAGCAGCTGATAAGGGATTTGATTAATAAAGAATGGAAGGAGGGAAATATAATTAATGCCAGTCAACACAGGTTTATGAAAATAGATCTTGTCAAACTAACTTGATTTCTTTTTTGGATAAGATTACTGGTTTGGTTGATATAGGTAATAGACTTAGGACTTCTACAGTGTATTTCACTTGGTATCATATGAAATTTTGATTAAGACACCAGAATGACACAAAACTATCATGCTACCTATTCAGTGGGTTAAAAACTGGCTGACAGGTCTAAAAATGTAATTACAAATGAGGAATATTTATTGAGTTATATCTTGGCCCACTCCTATTTAACATCTTTGTTAATGATGCAGAAGAAAGACTTGTCACTAAAGAAGATCACAGAGGGCCAGTTGCTCGGAAGGATGATAAATTATTAAGCATCTTTGTTGCTGGATCCAGAGTAATCTGGATGGTTTAGCTACCTGAAAACAGGAAAGTGATATGAGCTTTGAAGTGACCAGATGTAAGGACTCCCTAGTAGAAAAATCCAAGGGTCAAAATGAATAGTCCGCTGAACATGAACTTCCAGCTCAACACCATGGCCAACAGCTCTACTACAATTCCACATGACTAAATCAGAGAATATGAATGAGGCCTAGATTTGTTACATTACTTCTGGCTGGAGTCCCTGGAGATACTCTCAAGGCCTGATTTCCTGACCATGTACACTGAACAGACTCAAGCACCATCCCTAAGTGTCCTGCCAGTACTCAGACAGTATGGAAGGCAGGGCTACAAGGATGGCATCTCTCTCTTATTGCACTATTCAGCACACCTACCCAGCAAGCATTGCTTCCATCTGGAGCTGCCCAAGTTGGCTAAAATGCCTACAGCACGGCCAGGTCACATCCACCCACGTTGCTCCACAGGTTGTGTGGTTTTCCATGAATGTGATCCTGCTGCGGTTAGCCCCTTTGCTGAGATCCGTAGGAGCCCGTGGCCTGGATTGCCTCCAGTTCCCAAAAGGAGGCTTATGCCCTTTTCTCCATATGGATAACATACAAATCTATAGATTTGCCAAGTTCTTCCAGAAGCAGAATTTGCATAAGTACCTTGTTACCTGGCTGGTCCAAGAAAGATAGAGGTCTGGGGTAGTTTGAGGGCACATTAAGGGTCTTTTGCATGGATGATAGTTCAGGAGATGACAGGCTCACAGAGGCAGCCCTTGGAAGTAAGCAGTGTCCACATAGCCTTTATGTGATATTGATGCCGATAGCGCAGAAAAGCTGTCCAAGTCCCTCTTTAGAGTCCACTTAATAAGGGACCAGAGAAGAGCCATGCCATGCAATGTCAGCAGAGCAATGCTCTTAACTACATAATCACTGAAGAGTCTCTCTTTGTGACACTGAGTGATGATTATATGAGACATACTCTGAGAAGCAGAGAAGCCTCAAGGCACCCTCAAGGCACCCTCAAGGCACCCTCAAGGCACCAAGTGAAGTTAGAGAGCTGCTCCAAGGGTCTTCATTTAGTGAATTGTTTCACTAGGTCGAGCATTATGACTGGGCATTCACTGGCTTGCACCATTTCCAGAAAGTCAAAGCTGAACAAGTGACAGCATCTGAGATGACAACTTGGAATTTGCCCATCAGACTGAACTGCTTTCAGTTCTGCGTAAGGGAAAAACAGGCTCATGACACCACAGAAGTGAAGATGCACTCAAACCGCTGTTGCAACTTCTGTGTGGTGTCCCAGATGCCTTGTGATGGAGACAGATTAATAAGCAGTTGCTAAATTTCTGACTTTGACTTCATGCAGAAACAAATTGAAGTAATTTTTTTGGCTTATTTTATGATTCTGTTAGGTACAGCTCTATTCTAGATTTAACACAAATATCTCTTCCTATCCATATTTTTGGCATTGAACAAAACCTCAGCCTTTGTTATACTTTTATGGGGCATGTTGTTTGTTCAGAGGTATTTTAATGCCTATTCTTGTTTCTGTTTTTGTGAGTGTTGCTCATTTTGTCAGAAGCAGATGGTGTTTGCTGAATTTTGTTTGTTCCAAAAATAAGCAACATCCAACTGTTCACTACAGAGGTGTGAAAGAGGAAAGGCCTGATGCATAAACACAGTTTATCTCTCCTACTTCCCCTCACTGTTCTTCTGGTGAAAGGAACTGCTGCTGCCTCTTTAGGAGCCTGCAAAACCGCAGAGTTCATGCTGTCACTCTACCAGAGAGGGCACACAGCTCCAATCAGCATCCCTGCCAGAGCAAAGCAGTAGCTAACAGCTCCTGGGAGAACAGCCCAGAGGGCTTTGTCACAGCTTCTTTGCAGTCCACCAGAGGAGGAAGACACTTCTTACTAGCTAGTGTTAGTAGGTAGCCTAAATTAGGACACATCAGGCTCCCTCTGTGGTCAATGGGGAGAAACAGGTAGCACAGGTAGCATAAATTATGTCTCTCTGCTGACTAAAGAAACATCCTATAAAGACTCACTTCCAACTCGGAGTTTCACAGGCAAATGAGGTCTCCGCTCTGCTGACCTCCCTCCATTTGTCCCTGGGCAGGAACAGCAGTGCAGAGGCTACGCAGGGTCCCCAGGGATGGATGCTCCTGTGCAGATTGCTCTGAAAATCACAGGGGAACCACTGGTTTCCAAGACTGGGTGCTAACAGGAGGAGGGAAACATGTCAGAGATGAGACTGACTCTCATCTAGAAGCTCAGAACAGTGCAATAGGAGCCGCAAAGAGCCAGTTCTGTATTCATACTATCACCTTCGTGAAAATAAAAGCACATCATCATAAAAATTATCTATAACAACCTGAGCAGAGACAAAACCCTCTGAGCAGCGCATGCCATGATCCCAGACACCAGCTCCACACCTGAGGTTTACTCCCCAGGGTGAGGCGCAAAGTCACAGGAGCACCAGCTCGTTGGGCCCTTGCAGCCAGGAGCTGCACTGTGCTATCTACACACGCGTGAAAACACCAGCATCAAGCCCTCCCTCGGTATGTGCACCCCCGCTTCGGTGTTTCGTGGATAGTCCCACCTGGGGCTTCCCCTGGCCTTTGCTCCACCTCATTAATCCTCCTCATGATGTGACTGAGTCAAGGCTGAGTTGCTTTGCTTTGATTAGACCCTTAGAAAGTGCTAATTTGGCCAAACTATCTAGCAGCACACCTTAAAATCCTCTCCTAGATAAGGCTCCTTAATGACTCCTGAGGGCAGCCACCCACCTCCAGGCAAGGCTCTGGAAGGGTCTTGAAACACCAGCCATTCAGCAATGCCAAACAGGAGAATCTGTGGCATCTGGGAGTATCTTTTCTGAATAAAATATTAAAAAAAGATAACTACTGCAGGGTGCCCTATTATGTTTTTAAAATACTCCCAGTTTGCTTAGTGTTTATCCAGAGAAGCTAATTATACTTGTCGCTTAATGTAAATTGCTGGATAAATAAACACAGAAATAGGAGCTTAGTGACTGCTATGCTTTCTTTAAAATGCTGTCTGAAGGTTCATTATGCTAAACACAAAAGAGAAGGCAACTTCTTACAATGCACTTATTAAAGGCACATTTTCTACAGAAATGATTGTAGCATGATTGTACAATAGCATATAATTTCCTTTGTTGGCATTTTCAGCGTAAATCTTGCCGACAGCAAGCATAGATGGGAAAAGTGGCTGCGGGGCCGCCGCTTGTGTTATTAGGAGCTGTCAGCAGTGATTCGGAGGAGGAGGATGCCCCAGCCCAGAAGAGGAGCGTTGGCACACCACGCACGACTGACAGCAGGGCAGGAAACCTCATGGCTCGTTTGCACATACATGTATCCCTGTGGTAGTGGGAAAGTTCAAATTGATGCTGACATCTCGAAAGATGTGACACCGCCACGATCATTAAAAGCAGAACATGCCATAGGAGTTCCCTAGCTCTACAAATGGGATCCAAACCAGATGTGAACATGCAGTTGTGTTTCTGTGAAGGCAACCAGGAAGGTAGAACATGGAGTTACGTGACAATAATGTCCCCATGCTGGATTAATGCCACCTGAAAGAGGATAAAAAAGACCTGATACAGGAAAAAAGTGGCCCAGATGATCATCATCTTACATGACATAAAGCTGACAAGTACAAAATTGACCCATCAAACCATGGTAGTTCTGACACAGCAGGAGGAGGCTTAAAGTCAGTGATACCTTCTTACCCACCTACCACCTTGGGTGGGAGTTTCCAGAGAAGTAACAGGGAACCCATTTCAGTGGGGTTTGGGTTGTGTATTTTTTCTTGTACAGATACAACCAAATAAAGGGAGCAGCTACTGGAAGAGGTAAACATAAGGTTGATATACCTGAAATTTGGCACTGAAATACTTATTGATTCTAAACACAGATGGATGAGAGTTTGGCCCCACTTAAGTTAAATTTAATATCTACAAGACCTAGACACAATTTTCCCTGCATGGCACCAAAACAGCTCCAGAGCCACCCAAGCCTTGGCATACACAGTGAGGAAATCAGGCTGCAGAGGCCAGGAGGGCAGGGACTGCTCTGCGCAGGCTGCGTTTTTCACGCCTGGCCATGGCCAGGCTGCAGGTCACTGAGTAGACTGAAACACTCACAAAAGAAATTTGTCTTTACCTTTCTAGCTTCTTGAGAGACTTTTATTTGCCATCAGTTTCAGTCTGATGGATGTTTTAACTTTGTCAAACTGCTCCTAGGAGTTGTGTATTAGTCTGCACTGCCTTTGAAACTCGGTTGTTACCCTGAAAGGGCAGGAAGTGGGGATTAAGTCCATTAGATGTTGTTTGAACAACTCTCTTTTCACTCCGTGTTGTGACTCTGCAGCCTGCCAGCACATTTCAGCCTCTTTCCAGGAACTGGCACCACGGGATGGAGCGTGGCTGGGTGAAGACCTGGCATCTGTGCTGACTTTCACAGGTACCAGACTGGGAGAACTGAAGAAGGAAACTCGATGGCAGAGGATGAAGAAATGTCCCTGGCAGCACCCTCTGCAAGTGGAGCATGGAGGACGCGGGTTTCAAAGAAGCCCTCTGCTGCCTGTGGGATACAGGAGCAAAGTACATTATTCGACTGGAAAATGTGACAACCTAATCATCCTGAAGGGCACTATTATTGTCTGCTTAATATGCTTTACAGTCCCAATGAACAGGGAAGGCTGGCTGACAAGTGTAGTATGATGTATCTAATGGCTCAATACTACCGTGATGGATCCGTAAAAGGAATCTAATTTCACAGTTTGAGGGAAATACAGATCATACAGTCAGCACTTTAAGGACACTGATTTCAGTAATCTGGACAAATAATTCCAGTTTAGGATATTCTGGCCACTCAGCATTTTGCTTTATTTGTTGCTGTTTAATTTAAATCTGGGACCTAATACCAGAACCTGTGAAGACTTACACATTATAGTATGTAAGTCTTATTTCACAATCACATGATGACATCAACATGAATATTTTTAGTTCTAATCAGATGAAACAGCACATTTGAAAACTCTTTGGGTCAGGACTATATAGCAGAGCAACTTAAACTGCATACGCAAAAAATTCTAACTTTCATGCATGTCACTGGTGCAGATTCAGAATTTCTTCTGGGCACATGGCAATCCAATTATTTCATACACACAAATAGGTTCAGTTGTGTAAAAGGAAGGCTTGCTCAGGTTTCAAGTGTATTAATTTTGAAAATAGCCCCCCCATCTCTCTTTTGCTGTCGTGAAAGATACCATTTTACAGAGGACA
>NW_009648953.1:2622047-2623615 GCF_000708025.1 Charadrius vociferus
CTGAAGTATGGCAACAGAATAGAAAAGGGTGGGGGCAGGGGTTTGTTTCTCATGGTGCAGCTACCCTCCTCCCGTTTGTTCTCTGGAATCAAACACAAGCTTAGACATAAAAACTCACCGTCTTGGAAGCCAGAGGTGGTCATATTTTCAGTACCTTGGCAAGGGGGATCTAAGCCTTCTTGTGTTTCGAAATAACATGAAAGACTTGTTCTTCTTCCTATCACTGTTTCTGTAATCCAGGTTGGGAGGTCTACCAAAGTCCACATGAAGAGTCTCACACAGGCCTTCTGCAAAGTTGAGAAATGCCACCTTCAGTGCAAAAGCTGTCTTTCTCTTCCTGTGAATCTTAAACTGGTTCTTATAATGCCAGATGACAAAAGGTAGATCACACATAAAGGTATGAATAGTAAGAATTTTTCCAAATCCGAAAAAAAAAAAGTATTAGAGATTTGGTCTGCATCTCTTTTGGTCGTTCCCTGGTGAACAGTTAAGAAAAACACGATGTAATAGTTCAAAACATTGAGTGTTCCTACTTCTTTTGTCAAGTAAAAAGGTGCTTACCTCATGTTCCCAGTACTCTCATTTCAGCTGTCTCCTCAGAAACTTTGCACAATCATTTTGGTCTGTGTTATCAGAATAATGAATGTGCCTGTCCTGTTCATAAAAGTCTAGAAGATTCATCTCATGGGCTAAACTGGCTGCTAGGAACAAAAATCAGCCAAATCTGTCTACAGTTCAGCCTTTTATCATTAAAAGTTGTGCTTAACCAGTAGGTTTTATTTGACAATTTAATCTGTCCATTAGGAAGCCTTTAACTTGCTGGCCATTGTTGGGTAGGGATGAAGGACTTCTGAAACCACCTGGGCACCCTACATGCAAGGAGTCTCCCCAATGGCCCTTTCAGAAAACCAAAGACTTTCTTCACTAGGAATTAAAAAATTGAGCCAGACAATGAAGGCTCATGGTTGTCTTGCTAGGAGCTCAAAGCAAATGTATCAATACAGGGACCAAGATGATATTTTTCCTGCTAGCTACTGCCTATTGCAATGGTTGTAACTGTGTGGGAAGCATGGGCTTTGCTGCATGATTTTAAGCACAGAATGGCACTGGACACCTAATCCTGCTAAATTTATGCAATTATTTATTTCAGTGGGTGATTCCTGTGAATAAAGTGAGCAGGATTTGGCTTTGGTTATGGATAAGTGAAGAGTACACCAAAGCATAAAATGGCAGCTTAGAATGACAGAGGAGCTCCTAACCCTGGGGAGCCCATTTACGCCAGCCAGCGTGGTTCAGACAAAGCGCTAAGGGGGGACACGGTCCCTTTCTCAAAAGAAAGAAAGAAAGAAAGAAAGAAAGAAAATTGCCCCTAAAAGAAAAATCCATAATCAGGTTGACCATCAATAGAGGAGATTCCCTGTTGGTGAGGTACCTTCTTTCGACTGAGAAAATTCCCTACGTTTGTTGATTCTAATCCAGCTGGCCTGACTTGGATTTGTAACCACCAGATGCATTGCAAACAACTATAGATATTCTAAAGAAAATCAAATAAAGGCTTTTTTAAACCA
>NW_009648953.1:2623637-2647669 GCF_000708025.1 Charadrius vociferus
GTCACAAAATGGATAAAATTGCTGTCGTCCCCCGCCCCAAATATTTAAGACGCCTGCATCAAGCTGCCTTTGGTTTGTATACATATCAGATTATAGAAGATCTGCCTCTTTATAATTTTTTTTAAAAAGGATGGCAGCCTTAGTTCAATAGAGTTAGTGAGACAATCCTTTAAGCTGTGTCAAAATGCCAGTTATCCTAAGATGCCACCCAGATTTGAATAATTTAGAAAGAGACAAAACCACAGAAAGGAGGAATCATCCTTTGACTACTTTTGCTTTTGACACGGCTGCCTCCCTCTCCTTTTTACCAAAGCATCTTCGTCTCTCTATCAGCCATGACAAGTGCCAATCAAACCTTCTATTTCTAAGGTTCTGGGGGAAAATGAAACATGAAACATTTTCTAACAATCACTGACCAAAGGTCCACTATCAGTGTGTGGTCTGGGGGAAACCAGCCTTTTCCTTTTTCACTTCTAATCTCTGACCCACTGTTTACCTCTTCTTTTTTATATACTTTAATCTCTTTCTTGCTCCAAAGGATCCTAAACAAATTGTAGGTCAGCGTGGATTAGGCTGCTTTGTTACCACTGATTAGTACATTTACTTTTGCTTTAACATCTTCAGCAACAGCTGAATGTCAAAAAGATCGAGGAAGAGTTTGTTTAATCACAACAAAAACTATACCCACATAGTCTTACAATTGCATTGACAGTCTTAGCATAAAAAACTGGGATACAATAGGAGACAGTGACCGTGGACCTGCATTGTTAACACATCGTTTCAGAGGTACTGTTCCAGTAATTCAGTATGATTATAATCAGCTTCACAGTAAATTTCATTGGATTGGGATAATAATTAAGCTTCAGGTATTTGCCTAAAAGTCTGAATTCTGCTTTGCACAACAGTTGTGCTGAATTCAGAAAGAGTTTATGCAGCTTGACAGTTGTGGAAATACTTTCAGTAGAAAAATTATATCAAATTGCTCAACAAACCTGCAAATATATGGGTCAGAATTAAAGAGGGGAATTATTTGACACTGGACTAATTTCAAAGGGATGTATCAGGATAAGATTTCTTAAAGCAAGGTAGACATCTCTAGACTCAGGTAAGCTATCTTAAACCAACATTGCATCTGCCCAGCCTATGCACAGTGGAGAGTATATTGCTGTGATTTACATGTAAGAGGCCATGAAAAAATAAAAATGGACAGAAGAGAACAGGGATTTTGTTTAAAGTCCCTTGACATTTAAATTGCACCTACTTACATTAGCAAGGCCAGGGCCAGGAAGATTTTATATGATCCCCACAGCAAATAAGATCATCTTTTTACCCTGTTGCCCCATCTTATCTTTCCACATCAAGTTCACAGGTTTTGTCATCAATTTCAAAGTGACTTTACCAGTCTTGACAGTTTTTTTCTCTCACCTGCCATAGCTTCTCGTTCTCCAGGCACCACCAGCAAAACCAGACCTGGCCCCTATTTGTCCATGTCTCTGACAGCTATCGCTGTTGTCTTCCCACATTTTCTTGATGTATGAAGTGACAGTCCCAACCTGAATGATCAAATCACTACTCTCCTCTGCACCAAACCACCCCTGCCTGCTATTGCCATGTATAAATCCTTCTCATTCAAATTTCTATGGGAAATTGCCCAAATACTGCTAGGACAAGAAGTTGTTGGCAGTATCTGATATACCTGACAGCTTAGTAAAGGTTTCAGCTGCTTTTAATTTTAAATCTTTGTTTTGGGTTTTTTACCAATAGTAATAACGTGGTGACGTGAAGGTTCATATGTCAGCAGCTATTCATATGTTTCTTTTCACTGACAGAAAAATAAAACTCATACCCAGTGAACTTTCAGAAATTTTTGAGCGATTTGAAAATTCTGATAATACACACAGATACACAAATCCATATACAGGGTCTTATAAGATTCATCCAAATTTTCCCATTGTAATGTTTATGAAGTATACTATCTGTGTAAATATATCACTATACTTAAGGTTAGAGAAAGAACGTACGCATGTAATATTGGAGGAAAAAAATAAATCATTGAATTATAAACCAGCCAAGAGCTTTTAGGTTCCCAAATCAAGCAATCAAACCTTCAAAAGCAAGTGCTATTTGAGACCAGCCTTCATTCAGCAACCCATGAGATGTGTAATAAAGACAAAACGAGAGATCAGAGAAAAAAACCCACCACCATGCATGAGCAGAGATCAGATAAGAAAAGGGACTAAAACCCAGGGGATAAAACAGCAGTTTATCAAGGGAATCAGCAGTGTTTATTATTAGATATACAGGCTGGTGCTCTTTAATGAGAGTATAAACACAGTATATAAAATTTAAGAAGGCCTTAAGGAAACAATCCTCAGCTTACCTGTACCATCCCAAGTCTTAGACAATTGTCCAGTAATGCGAGTGTCTCAGTTCTCCAGCGTGGATTCAGTTTCATGCAAACCTGTCAGAAAGTGTTACAATAAATGAGACTGAACACGGGGCAAGAGATTTTTATCATATTTTAAATATTAACAAGTTCATCAATGCAAGTCATCATCTTATTTTACCATAATGGTCTTTGTTTTCCATATTATTCCATTCAAAGATACCTGAAGAAATACTTGACAATAACAGTGTTAGAAGATTTGAAGGTCAATGGAATTATTGATTTTTTTTTTAATACTTTCTAACATTTAGAAGGCCTTTTAAGAGGCCTATTTTTTTCTTCTGTTTTCTTTTTTATATACCTGAGAAAGCAAAAGGAAACCATACCCCAAAAAAAGAACTTTCATCTGGATGCTTTCTCTGCCAGTTTTTCACATGTTAGCAAGAGTTTCTCTAACAAAGGTGATGGGCACCATGTAAGGTTAGCCCAGACTGCCTCATGCCCCAACAAGTCCCCCAAGCAAGGAGCAAGTGCGTGTTGCCTTCATGGCTTCATGAGAACTTCTCTCCCCAGCTCCTGCAAAGGCAAACATGGCTATGTGAGCCACTTCAAGGCAATCCGCCTGAATTTGCAGTAAGGGGCACTTCCATCAGCACGATAGAAAGCTGATTTTTAGAAGATATTCCTGTCAGTTGACATCACTTGGTGTAAATCTGTGTGTGACTCACTGTGGCTTCATCCCCAATGATGGAGGCCGAGCTGAGCTGCTCAGGCAGGTTTGCCTCAGGCCCTCCCTCTCGCAAAGCCCTCAAATCCAAGCTATGGGGCACAACAGCCTGCTTCAGTGGGTGGGGAGGAGCTGGACAGATGGACCACAAGCGACAGTACAAATTTTGGTTCAGACCTGAGCCAAGCATGAGACGATGACATCCCTCAAACAAAACACAGGCCTGCAGGCAACATCACTTCAGTCACCTTGCTTCCATTAGCCCTCTTTCCCAAGTTTGATCTGCTTTCACTGTATGTTTTGCCCTGCTGCTGCCAAAGACAATGAAAATGTTACAGTTAAGGGTCTTGGCTCCTACACAGAATCCCTTTGCCTTTTAAAAAAAAATGAGACTGAGAGAAAGGGTCTTTACATCCCCACAGTACAAGCAGTTGAGGACAGATACCTATACTCACTTGGTGACTCTGAAAAATCTAAGAAATACTTAAATATCATATTGATGAACAGCAGCAAGTACCATCATCTGCAAAATAAGCTGTACATTCAAGTCACTGTATTCAGGTAAAAATGAAAGGAACTGAAAGGGCTCTACTTCTGAATGTGAGAACTCTCAAGGGATCTCCAGGGAGCAAATGATAATCTGCATATTGGTCTGCTGCTGGGGCACCTTAAAAAAGCTTCTGTTCAGGTCACAGTTGACTGCTTGGTCTTCAGTCAGGCAAAAGTTCCCAAAGAATCAGGAAGAACGTGTAAAGACTTTAACTGTAACGACTGAGATAACACAAGCAGCATGCTTGCTGGAACTACAGGTACACCCCCTTGCTCCATGGCAAAGCAAAGGAAAAAGGGTTAACTTAAATATTAAGCCTGTTCGGGGCTAAGACCGTGCACATGTTCCACTTCTGCATCTGGTCTGAAGAGCATCATCTCCTCTATATGCGCTCTCTGAGAATGTCCTGTGCAAAAAGTATGAAGGATATAAAAACTTCTTAATGAAAGTATCTATATATGTAACAGTTGCAAAACATTTACAGATCAGTATTTCCTTGGTCACTGCCTACTGTAATTAACTTTTTGAGAACACTTTTTGCCAACTACAGCTCATAAATAATTGTGGTTAGATTGGCCTAATTACAGAACATGAACAGACCTTTCATAAATAAAGTACCATTGATGTCTTCACACTAATTGTTCTGTAACTCTACCCTCATATGTCCAGAAGTAGCTGTGCTAAAACACTGTAAATCAATTTAGCAGTTCCATTTACACATTGACAGACCCTGTGACAAGCAGGATCACATTTCCTACCTAGACAGCCCCTGCTAAGCAGTCAGTTCAAAAAGAGTAATTTGAGCAGGTTCACGTTAAAAAAATACACGATACTACACAGAGGAAGCTGTCATGCTCTTATTTCTGTCCGCATCCCTACAACAACATATGATTCTGTTTAATGGCTAAATATTCCTTTTGTGGCCAAATTAATTGTAAAACTTCAGCAAAACAAGGAAAACACTAGACCCTTAACAAAAAAAAAAAAAAGGCTAAATCATTCTTTAAGAGGGCTGTTTAACCAGCAGCAGGTCTTGGTGCAGCCCCCAGGTCTGCAGAGGTGAACTCCACCCAGAAGCCCACCTGTGCTGTTATCAGAGCATCTCTGGGTGCATGTGGAGCATGTTCCCCCAAGCAGGATGGACATGGAGAAGCGACAGGGATAAGGAGTGCCTGTTCCTACCCATGTACTCCAGATCCTGACTTTTTTTTTTTCCTTCTTTAGCATCAGTGTCCTTTATCCACTACTCGGTCTTCTGCTTCTTGCCAAGGAAAAAGCAACCATCCAATACACATCACAGTTATTACGCACAATTCTTACTTTAGTTAAGTAAGCTGCAAATGTCTAACATACCTGAGCAGTGCTTACTCAAGGTGTACTAATTTATTTATGGACAAACTTTAAACATGTTAACACATGAAAGAGAGAGAAAGAAAGAGAAAGAAATCAGGCAAGGGGAGAAGGAGACCTGCTTGGCTGAGCAGGGACCTTCTGAAAAGGCTCAGGTGGAAGAAGGGAGTTTACAATAGGTGGAAGAAGGGGCTGACTGCTTGGGAGGAATACAAGGATGCTGTCAGGTTATGCAGGGAGGAAACAAGGAAAGCCAAGGCAGCCTTGGAATTGAACCTGGCGAGGGATGTCAAGGCCAAAAGGAAGGGTTTCTTTAAGTATATAGGAGACAAAAGGAAAACTAGGGAAAATGTGGGCCCGTTGTTGAATGAGACAGGTGCTGTGGTGACGGATGATGCAGAGAAGGCGGAGTTGCTAAATGCCTTCTTTGCTTCTGTCTTCACTGTTCGGGCCAGTCCTTGTGAGACCCCGACTTTGCAGGTAACAGAGAAAGTCTGGGGGAAACAAGACTATCCCTTGGTTGACAAGGAGCACGTTAAAGATCAGTTAGATAAATTGGATATACATAAATCCATGGGGCCTGATGGGATGCACCCTCGTGTGCTGAGGGAGCTGGGGGAAGTCATTGCTGGGCCTCTCTCCATTATCTTTGAAAGGTCCTGGAGGACAGGTGAGGTGCCTGAGGACTGGAGGATAGCCAATGTCACTCCAGTCTTCAAAAAGGGCAGGAAGGATGACCCGGGAAACTACAGGCCGGTCAGCCTCACCTCCATCCCTGGGAAGATGATGGAGCAGCTTGTTCTGGGAGTCATCTCAAAGCACCTGGATGAAAAGAAGATTATCAGAAGTAGTCAACATGGATTCACCAAGGGGAAGTCATGTCTGACTAATCTGATAGCCTTCTATGACAAAGTAACTAGATGGGTGGATGAGGGGAGGGCAGTGGATGTTGTCTACCTTGACTTTGGCAAGGCTTTCGACACTGTCTCCCACATCATCCTCACAGGAAAGCTTAGGAAGTGTGGCTTAGATGAATGGACAGTGAGGTGGATTGAGAACTGGCTTACAGATAGAGCTCAGAGGGTTGTGGTTAGTGGCGCAGAGTCTAGTTGGAGGTTAGTAACAAGTGGTGTCCCTCAGGGGTCAGTACTGGGCCCAGTTTTGTTCAACATATTCATCAATGATCTGGATGAAGGGATAGAGTGTACCATCAGCAAGTTTGCTGATGACACAAAACTGGGAGGAGTGGCTGACACGCCAGAAGGCTGTGCTGCCTTACAGCGTGACCTCGCCAGGCTGGAGAGTTGGGCAGAAAGAAACCTTATGAAGTTCAACAAGGGTAAGTGTAGGGTACTGCACCTGGGGAGGAATAACCCCATGCACCAGTACAGGTTGGGGGCTGACCTCCTGGAGAGCAGCTCTGTGGAGAGGGACCTGGGAGTCCTGGTGGACAACAGGATGACCATGAGCCAGCAATGTGCCCTGGCGGCCAAGAAGGCGAATGGCATCCTGGGGTGCATCAAGAAGAGTGTGGCCAGCAGGTCGAGGGAGGTCATCCTCCCCCTCTACTCTGCCCTGGTGAGACCGCATCTGGAGTACTGTGTCCAGTTCTGGGCTCCCCAGTTCAAGAAAGACAGGGAACTGCTGGAGAGGGTCCAGCAAAGGGCAACAAAGATGATTAGGGGACTGGAGCACCTTTCTTATGAGGAAAGGCTGAGGGACTTGGGTCTCTTTAGTCTAGAGAAAAGAAGATTGAGGGGGGATCTTATTAATACATACAAATACTTAATGGGAGGATGCCAGGGGGATGGGAGTAGTCTTTTTTCAGTGGCACCCAGTGATAGGACGAGGGGTAATGGGCATAAACTTGAACATAGGAAGTTCCATCTTAACATGAGAAGGAACTTCTTTACTTTGAGGGTAGTGGAGCACTGGAACAGGCTGCCCAGAGAGGTGGTGGAGTCTCCCACTCTGGAGACATTCAAAACCCGCCTGGACGCTGTCCTGTGTAACGTTCTTACTTTAGTTAAGTAAGCTGCAAATGTCTAACATACCTGAGCAGTGCTTACTCAAGGTGTACTAATTTATTTATGGACAAACTTTAAACATGTTAACACCTTTCTGTAGTTAATTCTAATACACTTCAGAAGGGTCAATACAATTTATTCCCCCCACCCCCCTGACTCTATCTGAATTTGAGGACTTTTTAGCACAGGACTTTATACGTAGTTCAGTAAAAATGACATAAAGAAAAAAAGTTCAGTCAGGACTGAGCAGCTCTGCAGAACAGGTTGAAGAATGAAGACTGCTTTCAGCAGCAGTGCTAATATTTGGTTACTAAATATTACTTTCAGTGACATTTTGCAGATCAGGAGCTACAGGTACTGGGTTGCCACTCTCCTTTGTTTTCTATTCTGCCAAAGCAGCACGGGTCTTGTTCACTCCAGAGCCTGGCGTTGGCTATGGACTGAAGCAAATCTGGGAAGTACTCAGCTGCATGCAGGTGGGCAGAAAAGCTCTATATGTTTGGGTGTAGTAGGAGATACTAGTGGTAGGAAATGTACATACAAGATATTTACTTGACTAAGTCATAAATGTTCAAGAGCAGCTGAAGAGATGCAAAAAGATTTGACTGGTGGATCTCTAAAATTTTCAGGGTCTTTCACTGCAGTTGACGGGTAGGAACTGCTGCACTGCTTTGACAGAAACCATAAGACTCACCATGAGTAGAAAGCCTTGATGGGTGCTGAGAAGGTGTTCCTCACAGATGCCTGCTGACCACCCCACGGACCCGGCACAGAGCCATCCTTGCCCCAGGACTGTCTTCACTTCCTTTGTTCCTTCACGATTTTAACCAAGCAGCAAAGTACCACAACTCCAGCAATTCTGCCCTCACCACTAACCTTGCAGGGCTGGTCCCAAACATGCTGTAATTGTGGGTACAACTGTATCTTTACTGAGAGACTGAACCTTCAAATACTGCTTTTTTTGTTATATGCATCCTTAATAGTGAATTCAAGACATGCAATTATTTGTCTGTGATTTCATAGCTGCTAGCCCTTTTACTGCCAATTCTTCTTAATCCAAACATCTGATTTTACCAGTTCAAATATCTCCTCAGAGAGGGAAAATGCCACTGCCATACTTCCATTAACTATTTGATATTGAAACTGACTTTGAATTTGTAATAATTCAGTATTATGTGGAATAGTACAGCATTTGCTCAAGGGAATATGTCCAGACTCTTATAGAATCACATCAAAATTATTATCTGTTTTGGAAAGAAAAAAAAAATGCAGTCCAGAAAATAAGCTGTTTCTGATGTCTTTTCCCATACAATTGAAAAATGCAGCTCTTGTTCAGTATGAAGTCATTCAGGTAATTAATTTTCACAGTCAGAGGTGGGAAAGAAGCAGGAGTTTATATCAAAGAGCTATCACCACAGAGCCACTGTGCATTCCCCCCGGATGAGCTCTGCTGCCATTTATCACGCAATTCCAACACAAGTAATTTACTACCTCTATGAAAAAAAGCCCTGGTAGAGTCCCAGGATTGTTTGTATATTGCACCTGTATCAACTGTTGATAAAATTATCAGTGGCAGCAACTAGACTTACCTCTCTTTCCTTCTCAGTGTTGAACAACACGCACACACTCTTCCTTTTCTCTCTTTTTTGCTCGGTATTTTTATATCTGTTTTGTACAGAGGTACAGCTTCGGCACATGGACTTTAAGGGCCAGTGGTTGCACCGCAGGACCCTGTCATGGAGGATGTGGGGTTGAATCCCCACAGGCAAAGGCAGGAACTGATCCTGAGTGTCCTGCTTCCCCCATGGCACAGCTCTCTCCATCCTTGCTGCTGCTGGGCTTTTTTAGGAAATGCAACCAGAACTGCATTTTAGCTCAGCCCTGCTGGTTGTGTTCGGCAAGCTTTGAGGACGCTTGCTGGATCAAACCCTACAGAGTGCTTATGTGGAGGGAGCTGGAGCTCCCTATTCTCCTTCAGGCTCAGGGAAAAGTAGGGATGGAGCAGCTTAGCATTAGCTGAATGGTGGCAGAAGTAGATCTGCAGTACCTCTGGAATTACCATCAGTAAAAATCAGTAGAGAAGCAGTGACAACAACTTCCCCAAGTGGGGAAAAGCTAGTCAAGAGCTTTTAACTCTTGAGGCATCAAACACTACTTATCTACATTAAGTTATTAAGAGCAAATTGGTCTGAGCACCTGGTAGTAGTGGGCACATCAAAGAGAGGTGGCCCTTGCTCTGAGTGTTTAGGGTCAAAACAGGGGAGATCTGGGGTGAGCCAAATCACAGAGGTGTGAGATCATTTACCCATGCTTGCTTAGCCCACCAAACTGAGGACTCAGTACATTTCAGTGCTCCTCTCTGTGGGTTTCTGAGAGCTTGACATGAGTTGGCCTTTGATGCTGGAGGCAGAGAACAACTGTGATTGCCTGGGAGCTTTTTTGAGAATAGTCAATGCACTTGTTGGTTTTGTTTCAAAACAATGACATTCTCAAGATTTTCTTTCCGATAGGTCTAGTCACAACTTTTTTTATTTAATTTTTCAATGGTTTCATCACTGAATGCTGTCTGGCTTACTGACTGTGCTGCTGCTACTAGGATAGACAGCACTCACTATGTTTGGGTTCAGTGGTAGTGGATTAGTCATTTATACAACACAGACTAACCCCAATTGTAAAGGAAGCAAATTTAACTAAACTTATGGATCAATCAGGGAGTTTGTGAACTTTCAGCAACACTTGTAAAAATTGTAATAATTTAAAAAATCATCTAATCTCCCCTTTTATCCCCATTTCCACTCTTAGTTTCTATAATTAAAGCAATATGACTGGAGATCTCGCCCAGGGAGCTGAAGTGCCTTCACAGTTAAGGACAGCATGTAACGCCTCCCTGCCTGTCCTCTTGAGGGCTGAGGAGTTGCCTCCATCAAAGGCAACTTCTGTTCCTCCTGAGACCTCTGTCCTACAAAGTGACAGGCTCAGTGCTCCTGTCCAGAAGAGCAGGAGTCATGAGTGGTCAGCACCGGGAGCAGCATAAGCCCAGATGGCAACAGTCTGAGCATCCAGTAGTTTTTTTTCTTCTTTAATGTCAAACACCAGTAAGACAAACAGCACATTTAGCGATAGGAGTAGCACTTCATTAGGACAAACCCAAGCAACCTGCTGCCTGCATTAGGCAACAATGTAATACTGGGCTGACAAAGATATTTCAGAGTGCTATATTAGCTGTACCATCAATTTCCCATTGTTTAATAACCTTATAGAGTTGGTTTTCACTTACTGTTACAGTTAGTTCATTCAGTTCATATAGTTCAGGCGAACTTCCCCAGGACGATGATCTACTCAACATTAAGATAGGATATTTGATGAAACAAAAATATGCCTTTTCAAATGGAGCTTTAAGATAGCTATCTTACCATTTTGAGAATTGTTGTATCCAGCAATCCCATCTATTTTTTGCAGGTCTTTCCCTCTCTCTTCTCTTATGGAAAGAAAAGTAGGCAGCACGTTCCACTTTGAACACTACATTTTACCTGCTTCTGCTTCCTACTTATCTGGTCACTGGTAGAGTGATCAGCAATCTTTAACCAAAGAAGATTCAGATATTTTTATTCCTAATTGCTTGTTGCAATGCATTTCAGGAGTAGATAAAGCATTTCTGAGGGTGCTTGGTGATTTTACTCCAGCAGACTGCAAAAAAAGCACAATAAGAAGTAATTTACCTCCAGAAGTACACTACTTCTTGCAATTATCTCCCAGTAATGAAAAGATACTCAAGGCTATGTTAGACCCAGTCACACCCTAATGTAAAAAATAAAATCTTTTACACTGATTTCAGTATGGTAAATCAGACACATAGCGCACACTAGCATCCTTCTTGATGGTTACAAGGTTGTACTATGAAGACACTCTGCACTACGTATAAGGACACTCAGATTGAAGATTTAATTCCACAAGGTGCTGAGTGCTCTGGTCATGAACTAAAGTGTAAGCAGCTATGCTGAGAACAATCCATAAACCAGCAGTCTGTGCGTGCTGAAACACTCTGCTGACAGTGAGAGGCGGGTGAGTGTGCAAGCGCACGTCAGGACTCAGCTCCAGGAACACCCAAACCAGGGGATAGCCATCAAAGAGACCAGCTATGGTCAAAGGCATGAAGTAAGGAGAAGTACTTCAAAACTGGGGGTGACTTATGCCTATGCAGTGCCGGCGAGCACCAGAAGAGACAGCGTTAGCACGCCTCGGGGGTCAGCCTTGTACTCACAGCTATGTATGAGCAGGAGAACCATAAATTTTCCTCTTCCCTTCTTCCCACAAATGCTAAGCAAAACAGTGGTTTGTACTGATTCTGGGCTGCAATGTTTGTGCCAGTTAGTTACCTCACATGTGTTAGTTACTGGAGTGCTTCAGTGAGAATGGAAGTGCTAACTCTAACATCTTGTTGCCTTAATACCTCACCAAGGCAGTTCCGAATTCAAAAATCAAACTGGCTGTAACTACAAGTTGTTAACATGAGTAGGAAACAATTTTTTACTGAATCTTGTTTTATAGCCATGATACAATTTGCTGTGGTGTCTTTTTTCCTCTCTCTATGGCTTATAAAACACTTCAGTAATGGAGAAGTGTAAAAATGTATTCTTAAGTCCTTACCAAAAAACTGTCCTTATTCCCAGAGAACCATCAGAGCCTCAGTTCAGTCACACTGCCCCACAGGTAGTCATTTGCTTCTGTGTCAAATATATGCCAAAGTACTGTTATCAGTAGTTATTCGCTTTATGTAATATATGAGGTCTCCAGGCACGGATGAGGACCTCACTACAATGTGTATATGCGTACGGAGAATAACCTGGAACTTGTTCTGCTTATTTTGGATTAGCTTTGTGCTCAGGTAGGATGTGTGGTACGCAACATTGGGAATTCAGGGAACCTCTTTTTCTACCTAAGACCTTTGCTTAATTTATTTGGTTTTGGTGCTGATAGCTTTTCTTGATTTCAATGTGGAAATTAAAAAAAAAAAAAACAATTGCTTAGTTTAGCCATAGTTGCAGGATGACAGAAGTGTTAATTTAAAAAATATCTTTAAAATAGCTTACAACTAATATACTAACTAAAATAAAGCTTTTTATCATCTAAATTGCTTAGCATTAAAGGGAACATGAGTTAACTGGAGAGGTGTATTTTGACCACCGGAGGGCTCCTACATTTTTTCCGTTACTAAATAAAAGCTCTAAACAGTGGCCAGCCTCATTTAAAGTTACCGAAAGATTAATCCGCAGCTAGCAATGTATTTGATGAATTTCACCTGTATTTCTACTTGGATCCCTGTGGGCAGACTGTGAAAGTATTGAACTTACAAATTATTCAAATCTAGTCACAAATGCTTTTACCAAATGTTTTCAGATTTGCAAATGGATCAAATGTTGACGTTCCAGTTGAATATCTGGTTCGTGATTTGCATTGTCACTTCAGCTATTAGTGCACCAAAGCCAATCTAAACTTTGAATTGTGTGTTCATTTGCATGAATTATTTCATTTGTGTATCATTTGCTAAATTGTACAAATGGCCACATAAAAGGCCACTGAAGACAAAGGAAAAACTCCCGCTGATTTGTGTCACATCTGGATGAGGCCAAGCCTGCTGTTTTTCATTCCTTCTGCAATTCCACCAGTGAGAAACAGAAAAAACATCACCGTACTTACCCAGAAAAAAAAAGCTAGGATTTGCAAATTTTATATCCCAGCACACAACTGAAGTGATGTTTTCAGGGACTGCTTGAGGTTTAAAACTCATTTGCTGGCCTGTTTGGGATAGGAAGGCATGATCCTCTCAGTCCTTTGTGGAAAATGACCAAGCAGTTATTTTCAGGGTCCAAATGAAATGTGTCGTTCTCACATCACTGACCCTCACCTGATATGTACATCATGGTCAGACTAAATCGCAAGCTCTCCTCAGCCTGATGAACAGTAACAAGTCACTTGACGCATTCAGTGGACCTCTTCTGATTTAGCAGATTTAGCCCAGTTTAACCCACTTTCTTCTTGTTCCAGACCCCCAGTGCCTTCCAGGCCAATGGGCCCTGGTTGATGATCCCTGAAACTTCTACCAGCTTTTTTTTCAGGCAGCACTTCAACCATTGTGTGGAAGTTACTGTAGCCCTAAATGCCACTTCTTTCCTTTGGCAGCAGTTAAAGGTTGTCAGTCCTTTCGGGGTCTGCCCAAACGTACATATCCCTCTTGTGTTATCTGGGTTGGTGTTACTCGTGCTACCAGTGGAGAAATTTTGCTGGGGTCTCAAGAGGGGGCTACCATTTTTCTTCTTTTCCTTGCATATATAACTTCTTTTATAAGACCATTTCAGCTTTGTCCAGTACTTGCAAGCTTCACTCATGAAACAGACCTTCGGTAGGCATTTTCCAATTGAATGCTGTATGGTTGGCATCATTGATGACAGAGCCAAATTAAACACATCAGGTTGACAAAAATCTCCTATTACAAATTAACAAACTACTTTATGCATTCCTGATGAAAGATGAATGTTTCATGCATGTCAAAATGAGAGGTTGCTGGGAGTCTGAGGAACTGAACCTCTTAATTTCTCTGGTTTCTGATAAAAGACTGGATCAGTAAATATTTATCAGAATTATAGGTCCACCTCATAAAGTAACTGAAAGAACAGAATATCTTCTCCAGGAGAACAGCAGTGGCACACGGACAAGTTAATTCTCATGCCTAATTTTAAAAACTTATTATGCATCTTTAAAATTTTTAAAAATCTTGAAGAAACACAGCAGGAGGCTTTCATCCTCTTTAGGCTTTAATGCTGGGGTGGGGGACGCTTTCTAAAAACAATGCACAATGTAGTCATGAATTCTCTGCATTCTTACATTTTCACTCAAAATCTGTAATATTTATCAAAACTTTCACATTGATTTGGAATTACTCAAGGAAGCCCATTTACCACTTGTGAGTGGACACATCTGTGGTTCTAGCAACATGACACAGTTTATCTGCTTCGAAGCTTTGTCCACCAGTGCAATGAAACCGTAGTATCAGCATGATAAAACAGATTGGCAATAGTCAAGCCCTCAGTAAGTTTTGAGGAGCCTGTGGCTCTTTTCTTTTTGGAGTATAGGAAGTTCTTCTCACCATCTATGTCAGTTTGGTTCAGATCTAAGCACAGAGGAGAAGATGGATGCTGTCACAGTGGGAAGCTTTTGCAGTGGGAATGGGCACCCATAACTTCCCAGTGCAAGTTTGGCTTCCTGGTACTCATGCTCTGGGTTTGCCTTTTCTCCTCTGGAAAATTATCTCCAGGTGGCTTCCCCTCCTCTGGCTGTGCTTTCTTGCATTGCTGCCCACAGCATGTTGTAACCTCCTCCGTGGGGTACAACTGTCTTTGAAGCACAGATTGGATGGCACAGACTTAAACCGGGATAAGGTTTCCTCACAGAAACTTGAGTGTAAAAAGCTGCATTTTATGTTAAAAAAAGTCATCCCAATAGAAAGACCCTGCCTGGCTCATCTTTTGGGGTCTTTTCTTTCTCCTCAAATAAATACAACAATCCTCACCCCAAAATTAACAAAACCATTGAAAGTTACCTTTTCCAGTTTTGCCCAAAACTTGGCCAAAAAAAAGCTCCCTAACGAAATAGTTTTCCAAGTGCGGATTGCTGAGCTCTGTTTCAGTCTTTCATACCTAGTGCATTGCACAGATTGTATCTGTTTATAGACCATGCAGACCCACAGATCCTGTGTAACTTCACTGAAAAACAGGAGTGTCCCAGGGGCTGCAAGGCTGGTTTCAGCATCATCAAACTCTTCCCAAACGCTCTCACGCTTGCGACACTCATGCATATGAGCTGAACACAACAAACATCTGCAGTGAGAGCAGGCAGACACTGTCTCTTACGCTTAAAAAGTGCATGCAGCCTAGGTGTCAGGATAATTGTTAGAAGAACTGAGCCTATAACCCCTCCACAGGCTATTCTGATCCCATCTCATCCCATCTTCTCGGTGTTAGCAATCCCATTGTATGTAAAACATGCTCCTGTTTCACTCCTCTTTTTAATTATGGCTGGAAAGGTTTATCCCTGAATTAAATGTAGTTAAGAAAGCTTCCCACCATCATGAAAAAGAACCCCTTCATGTTTTGTATCTTTAATACGGTTAATTTGCAGGGTCCTTTAAGAGCAGCTGCTAGTTTTATGTGTCAAACGACTGCCACACAAAAGAGAGCGTGGCAGTGAGCTGAGGGGTTTTGCTGACACAGCACACTGTTTCAATTGAAAACAAGAAATAGAAGGAGCAGTTTGAGAAACCTGACACTAGCTGTTACCTTTAGAAATCAAAACTTAACAAAATAAAGGCAAGCATACATGTTACATTTTTCTTTTTAAAATGAAATCTTGTTAGATGCTGTTGGAGACGCAGGTAATTGGCAAGTCCTTCTGAAGAAACATCTGTTACAAAGGAGAAGAGAGGGAGATGGAGAAGGTGCCATTTTTCTATCACTATAGTAAACACCTAATGCACCGTAAACAGAGCAACTCATGCAGTAAAACATAAGAAGCTCTTTCTTAATCATCTGAATAGAAATTTAATATCTTTGCATTTGCTAAGTAAGGCAACTTGCCCAAGCAACCATATACACAAAGCCTTATGCATTTATTCTGCCTTTGTTGCTACTGAACAAAGCTTGTAAGTCACAAGCATTAAGGCTGGTATTTACTAAGCAGTTGCACATGAGGGCTCATTAGGAAAATTAGGGTATCCAAACATGTAAGGAAACCTGAGAAATCAAATAGCCACATATACAGTATGGCAAAAAAAAACCCCAAAAAACAACCATGAGCATTTACAGTAATTTCGACCTTCTAAATTATGAGGTCCAACAGCTAGGACTAATTCCCCAGGCCACCCCTAGCTGTACAGTGCTGAGCAACAGCATGTTAAAAAAAGACTTAGGTCACACTATGAGGAGTGGAGGACTCTGGCTTGAGTGGGGATGATGTGCTGCAGAAAGTCTTTGCTACCAAACCTGCCTATCACTACTGAGCTGCACCACCACTATAGCAAGAACAGGAGAACATTGAAAAAAAACAAACCCCAAACAACCCATTATCGCTCAGGAGACCTATGAGCCTTGGTAGTGCTGTTTAAGTATTCTATTGGTACTGTCTGTCAGCTTCCAGGAGTCCACGATATTCACCCAGGTCTCTTTTTAAAGGATGATTGCTTAAGGTAAGATCACTGCCACTGTGACTAGCGTGCTTTAAATTTCTCTCTCTTTTCTGCACTCCTGGCAGGAAGGGTGGCCTCTGTCAAACATCAAGGTCACACGAATGTAGCAAAATTCATCTTTTCAGTCTGGGAGAATAAAAACCAATTTGCTAGTCAAAAGTGAGTATCAATAAAAAGGCTCCTATTCAATATAGCAGCAAAGCTTTCATACTGCAACAGCAAAACAGCCCTCCGCCAGCCTTTTGGCACAGCTGTTTGCACCACTGGAAGCACTGTGATGAGAAAGTCTCCCAAGAAGCCTGCTGAATATATCCCCTCTCCTAACCCTGGGGATAAACGCAGAACCAGGTCTGCAGATCTTCAGAAGACAGCAAGTATTTCTAATGCCCAGCCCACCAGGACAAACAAGAAGCCTTTTCGTGTCATAGCTACAGAATTATTTTTGCAGAAAACTAGAAAATCTTCCCTTTGCATGGGCTGAAAATAAGACAGGGCCTTAGCTGAAGACCAGGCTATGAATAAATGCAAATGCCTAATCACAATATCAATATGAAGAATTCTTTCAGAGGAGACAGAGACCAGATTTAGCCTCTGGATCAAACGGCACTCGCAGATGGCTTTTACAGTAGGCAAATGTGACATTCTGAGCTAAAATCTTTCACAATGTGAGCTTTAAATAAACAGCTTGCCTCAAAATACTTTGTTGTCACCATGATAGTCCTCCTCTGTAGCCACATTCAAAAGTTTCATGCACGACTGTAACAGCTCTGACAAGAAAGAGGGAGACAGGCCATTCCCCAGCCCCAGAGCATTTGCCTGGCACGGGGATTCCTGAGTTCAAGTTCCTGCTTTGAGGTGGGTACCTGAAAGAAGCATTTTGTTTTATAATGATTTGAGCAGCTCTGCACGGTACCTCTTCACTGCGCAAGGTGTTTCTACATGGTACCTCTTCTACTGCGGTCCTCCTTACAGTCATGACTTTTTTTTCATCGGGATCCATGTCTCTCTCTCCTTCTGGCAAATTTATGGCAAAGAGAGAATTCTCTGAGGTCAGATTTTTATCTTATTTCCTTCTTGGCATTTATATTAAGATATTTAAAGAGCTCAGGAAGTGCTATCTGTGCACCACTTGTCTACATATACTCTTGTCCTTTTTTGTCTTAATTGCTCCATTCTTGCTGAGTATTTCTACTCCCTCTTTGTTTTTCTTATTAGATTGAGAGCTCTCAGGCAAGAATTATCCTTAGTTACAGCTCCTAACATAGTGGGTTGTGGATATGGATTCTTAATAATCATAGATAATACAGTATTCCTCAGTGGAAGGCAAGTTGCCTTTATCGATCACCATGCTGCCGTATACAGCCGTACTGTTCTAATATTTTAAATGCTTTGGGTCAAATACAAGAAGATGACTGGTGCCTGAGTCTGTCTTTGATAACTACACATACGGACAATGCATAGGGAAGGGCTACGATTAACTGTTTTACAGATGGGAAGTAGGGCTCAGAGAAGCTAGAAACCAGTCCCAGGGGATCAGTGGCACTGCAGAGAACTGGTTTCCACACCTCAGGCTAATGCCTTAACCAAAGGACCCACCTCCCATCCCAGCAGGAACATGACATCCTGCTTCTAGCAGTTAACGCATTTTGCTTCCAGCAAACCTTGTAAAATGCAAATTCCTGGTAAACCACATGACCTTTCCTTTCGTATTTGTGAATAAAATTTTAGGTATCCTTTTTATGAATAGTTCCTACCATTCTTTTCACATCTTGACTCAAAGATATAGCTTTTCTTTGATTTCTTTATTTGTGCATTAAGGCTATAATCTATTACTCAGAAAGTTTATAAACACACACATATACACATATATATGTGGATGTGAACACATATATAAATATACACACACGTATATGTAATATATGTATGTTTCATATGGAACAAATGCAAACAAACATACAGTTTTGACTCTTCCTCCACAGTATTTGCCTACAGAGAATTACTAAGATATTGTAGCTTCATGACTTGAAAGATGAGACCATGATACTGCTATTTCTTCACTTCCAAGGAGAGTGCAGGTGTTTCAAAGCATTTATGAAATTGCTTGATTGACTCTTATATAGAAATCTATTGACAATAAGTTGAACCTTTGCAGCTAGGCTGTAAAAGATTTGATTATAGTAACAATACTAACCGTCATGAATGTCATAAATCTTAAGAGAAAGGACACATATGTCACATATAATGCATGAAAAAGTTGTCCTTTTATCATGGATAACTTACCATTGTGTAGATACTCTGCTGATCAGCTACTGCATTATTTGAATAAGTATCTGATGTCTTGTTTTCTTTCAAGGAGGCAGGTGCAGGATGAAGCAGGAAGCCTGCCAAGAAAGATGATAAATTGCCACTCAGTGCTGGGGACCAGTGCTTAACATTAATGCCATGCTGCCAGGAACTAAAGCAGTAGAGTAATAAGAAACTAGGAAGAAAATATCTTCTTATCCCCCATTAAACAGATTGGCTCCATTTTCTTTATCCATTATAATTTCTAGTACATCTAAAACAAAACATTGTCATTGTCTCATTACAAGCAAAGTAAAATAGGTTTGGAAAACATCCTATGACTTACAAGCCATGGAACTATATAATAATGATACCAGTTGCTTTTCTGCTAGGGGAGTAATCTCGAAGTCAACAAGTTCAAATAAAATTATACAGAAAAATAATTGCAAAGAAGTATGGCCTAGACTTTTAAATCCTTACCCACTTCGGCAAGTGTTACTCCCTGGGTGAACTGGCTCATCCAGTAACTAGATCACAGTGTAGTCAGAAGTAACAGAGGGCCCATAATGTCCCAGGTTCACCTGTCTTAGGTTTACCCCTCACTGCACTGAATTTGGACTAATGTCAGATAACTCTGAAAATAATTCCATGCGATTCATGTTAGTTTATGTGAGAAACAAAGATAAGCCTTGTCGCAAATTTACAGTTGGGTGCCTACACGTGAGTGAAATACTGCACAAAATGCCAATCGAGTGAGAAGCTCGTCATTCATGTTGACTGAAAATAAAGAAAACATTTTATGAGAAATGGATTCTTAACACTTTGACATTAGAAATTAGGTCATCCAGCCATCATATCAATATCAGTCTAAGGCCAAGTTATACCCACACACGCACTTTCCTAAGCCAGCAAATAAAAGCAAAACAAATACACAATGTATTTCTCCTTCGTGCGTACAATATAATATGTGGGGAAAACCTAAGTTTGCAAACTCTCCAGATCTTAAAAACTTTGCCTTCTGAGGCAACTAAGGCCACGCTATAGGCAAAGATACAGGCAGTGATGTTCCGCTAGCATTTTTCTTCCCAGGAACAAAGCTCTGCCAGGCACAAGGATGCAGGTTGAAGCAGTCCATCTGTTTTGGTCTGTTCTTTCCTACGTGGCCAGGTCATAGTTATTCTGGAAGATAACTGCAAGACTTGGCCTTGGAATGATCCCTGGTTTGTTTGGTCTGGGCTGTGGTGCAGGATCAGGTCTATAAGTATAACCAGAGACCCTTTTCTGGTAGTGAAACAGGCTTCAACACACTGTAAACATGCTATGCGGCATTGTGCCCCACCATTCGGTAACAAAACTAGTCCTGCTCATATAAGGCCAGTTCAGGAAGAAGCTCTGTTCAAACCAGCTATTTTTAAAATATTCTGGGTTTTGCCAACTATGGAAAACATAGATCTGAGATTCCCTTTCTCCCCTTCATATAGTTGAAACATAAATACAGATATCACTTTGGGAACCCAATCCTGATCTTACCCAAACCAGTAGTATGAGAGAAACCCACATCAGCATTTTACTGGAACGCTGACACGTGCAAAAATTAACTAGGGTAGTTTTCAACATTCATCCATCAGTAAAATTAAAACTAAATTGAACAACTGATGATCAATGTTATTCCTGTTCTCGCACCACAATAACTTACAGTAATCATTATATTTTGAAATTTGGCCATAAGTCAAACACTTCATCTTTGGAAATCTTAATCTTGATATAGGAAAGCTACCTTTAAGCTATCAAGATGAAAACCGTTCAAGAAACATTTTTTAAAGCTTGCACAAGATCTATATTCTCATCTGTATTATGTCCAGAAAAGTGCATGACATTCAGAATGAAAGCTGAAAAGCTGTACGCTATTTAATCTCAACTGCGTTTCCTCCAGAACTATGCATCATATCACCACGACAAAGTAATGCCAGGAGAGAGAAAGATAGCTCACCACTTAGGTGTTGATTTTTCAAGTTGTATGTCCCTCTGAAACAATTCATTAGCAAATGATTACGTCCTAGCTTTACTCCTTACACATGCAGTGTGTCTGTCCGTGTCCCAGTTTATCTTACTAAAGGCAGATTTCCTCTTCACAGATGTGACTATGTCATGAGTTGTTCAGTTTCTCACATAGTGTAAATAATAGGAAACCAAAGACAGCAAAACCTCAAAATACATGTCAAGCCAGTATGGCGCATTTTACAGAAGGGAGAGAGTAAGGCTGTGGTAAAATCTGAGCAAAAATGTGCCTGTGCATTAAGTTAGCATAATGAGCTGATGCCTGAGAACTGAATGTGATGGTACCATAAACGAGGTAACTCATTAGCATAGAAGAGGCACAAGTGCTAGTTAATGATCAAATTCCCTTCTCAGTTACACTCAAACATCTTCCTGATGCCATTAGCATATACATAACCAAGGAAAGCACTGGGCCTAGAGAACCCGAATTATGGGTTTGCATTTCAGCATTTCTGAGGGAATAAGGAGCTCGCAGTCTCAGAATTTCCAATATATGAGCCTCGTCAATAACATCTCATGATAGCTAGAATGAAAACAAGTACATATTCCTAAATAGCGTTAATGATTTTACATCCTCAACTTCAACCACTGTTGTCCTTGACCGCAGGGACTATACACAAGAATATCAAGACGACCTTCAGGACTGGCCTTGTAACACTTTCGCTAAAAGGAAGAGACATCTGAGCTCAGTGAAAGCATCCTTGGTTTCTGTAGACTGGTACAGCTGACACACATACCCTCATAGGCAAGGGCTTGGTTTCCACTGTCCTGCCAATGTGCCCTCTCCTCTCCCATTTCTGTCACCTGGCTGCTGCATCCTTTCAGTTTCTTTTCAGCTGCATCTTCCATGTGTCTGTTTATGACATACTGGAACCAGTTTCAGACCCAGAGCACTGCCACTGTTTGGTCTGGTACTATGTCCCCGTCTTTTTCCACTTCTCATTCTTTGCTTTGGCTGAGGGAAAATCCTCAACAAGACTGCCTTGCCAGTTGGTTGGATTCAGTATATTTGCAGGCAAATATATTAATTTCTGTCTAAGTGAAGATCAGAGTCACTCTGAACAAAAACTCTGTTCATGTAAATATCTTCCTACCATTTACGATGGTGGTGGTAGGTCCGATAATATTTTGCCTCTCATATACTGAAAGATCTTCTGAAACTTTGTTTTATTCCCCAGTCATTCTAATTATGCTTTTCACAATGCAACTTTCCCCATATTTCCCACAAAGAAAGTCTGATACCAGCCTCTCATTCATTATTGTGTATATACCCAATATTCAAAGCTCAGTTCAAACAGGCAAAAAAATGTTATTAATTACACTGAATCTTTCTGAAAGGACAAAAAGGCATTTGCAGAGATTTGCTGATTTTGCTGTGAATACTTAAGAGAATGCCTAAGAAATACTACGTCTGACCTGGCTTCTTAAGAGAGAAGGAAGGAAAATATGCCATAAAATTAAATTCCAGCAAACCAGTGGTTAAAGAATGAGTATAGTTTCCCGATTCTCCAGTGCCTGTCTGCATGTGTAGTCATGTACTCTATGCAAAGTAAGTGCATTGCTTGTGCTTGACTTGCAGAGTTGCTAAGCTTTGACTTAAGGTAAGCAACAGCGAAGAGACAATGTCCAAGAATTGTTTACACTTCACTATACATTTCACAGATAGGTTTTCCATGTAAGGAGAAAGAAAAAGGGATCTTCAAATGACTTGACCTTTATTTTTTAGGAAAATAATTGTAGTATTCCTCTTGCAATACTCTACTAAGATGCCTTTTGTAATCCTTTTCTCTACGGTCAACATCAGCAAGCACATTTCAGTGAAAGTTATGTGCCAGGACCAGGTGATCTGGACTAGTATTCATTGAAATGAGTGACATTATCAATATAAGTCTCAGTTAAATACTAAGAACTTAATTCCTTCAATTTACTTATCAGTCACCCTACTAACGCTAGTGGTCACCCACAAGACTACAAAAAGGAAGATTGAACCTTAGCCAAGCGATTGATTTTGATTCTCAGTCAAGCAAGAAGACCCAGAAATTGTGAACCAGCGACCTGTACATAAACTAAATTCAGTGAAAAAAAGAGAAAGCAACAGTTGTTTGTTTATTGATTTCCTATATCATGTTCAAGTCAGAGAAGCCTGAAAAGAAAAATGTACAGGAAAAGTGATGAGCACCTTCTAGTATACTTCTGACTTTAAATATGTTATGTTGATGTTTCCCATGGAATCAGAATTACAAAATTTTGTTGCAGAGATGCATAGAATAATGGATTTTGGTTTGATATTATAAAATGTTTCACAATGATTTTTCATCCTTCTATTTTATTTTCTATCTTGTATCATAACATAAATCATAAAATAATGATGAACAAGGAAACCTGGAATGAAGTAAACTGAACTTATAAGAAAAAAATCACTTGGGTATTTTTAGTTAAAATAGTAATAAAATCAGTATGATTCTGGGGAACATATTGTTTTTCTAAAATCAAAATTTTGTAAAACAAAAAAAGCATGAAAACAGGAAATTTTCAATCAGCCTGAATAAAAAGTGCAGTGTCTTTCAGAATCATTTTAGAAATCATCTAACTATTACATAAAATATTTCAGTAGGATTCACAGCCACGAGGAGAACTTTGCCTGGCCTCTGTGCATCATTTCTTTCAGTTCATCCTTAAATTCTTCCATGAGGAAAATCATCTGTAAATGAAAAATCTTAATGATTGAACATCATCCTTATGACGTAGACAGGAGACCAAAGGCAATTAATTCTCAACATTTTCTTCACTACATAGGCAATATAAATCAGTGCACAGATGGACTTTTTAATACCTATGGAATGTAAGATTGTAGTTATTTATTGTAGCTACTAATTTTCAAATTCAATTTTATTAAATATTTCAAATACAACAAATAAAACATTGCAGAGCAACATCTGAGACTAACCTCACCTAGTAAAAGGGATTAACTTTTGACTAGCACATTTGGATACAAGGCTAGAAGGACATCTTAACACTTTGACAATATGTCAGCAGCATGAAATCAGTACTGGACTGAGATAATTGATAAAGAGAATATTAAGTTGGCCTACATAATAATGGTGATGAAAAAATATGGGTCCATCCTTTTGCTTTAATATAGTCACAAAGAAGTGTATTTTGTTGGCAAGAAGCTCTACTAACTGGACTCATAACTTTATGCCTTCTAATTAGGATTTCATTATCACCATTAATTTAGTAGCATACTGATATGCTTTGAAACACAGTAGAAACTTCAATAAGAGTTAAAATTTTAATTTTAACGTTTTGTTGGTTGATTTTAAACCTTGGTGAAGAATGTACTCATCAAGTGCTATAGGCTCTGCTAATAGATCATGGTGGGTATGAGTAGAAATCAGCAGGAAAACATACCC